>NC_045731.1:9199064-9325621 GCF_009834535.1 Camelus ferus | reverse complement strand
GACTCCCCCCGGACCGGGAGGGTAATTTCGACTTCCCCTCGCCAGGAACACCAGTGACCCCAGTCCCGCGTGGAGGGCAGCCTTAAACCTCCCACAAACAGTCAGCCGTGTTCCGGAATTCTGAGTGTGGGAATGTTCCTTCATCTTCTGCAGTGCCTGGGATCTCCTAGGATCCTTTCGTGTGTTCTCCCGAGATCTCATAGTTTGGGCTGCGGGAAGGCGGCGGATTAGCTGGAAATGCAGGTAGCATGTAGTGCTCCCCCAGGAATGGGGAAGTATTTAGGGGAATTCCCCCTGCCAGGGAGCACCTGAGACCACAGGCAGCTGCGTGGAAGGCGGCCACAAAGCTCCCCCACACAGTCAGACTTGTTCCGTAATACTGAGAGGTGGGAAGTTCCGTCTTCTGTCTGCTGAGCCTGGGATCTCCTAGGAGCCCTTTGTGGCACTTCCCCGAGAGTCTCCTTGTACGGGCTGCTGGGGAAATGGCGGGGGATGGGCTGGAAATGCAGGAAGCATGTAGTTCCTCCCCCTGGACAGGGCAGGTATATAGCGGACTTCACCCTGCCAGGGAACACCAGTGACCCCAGTCAGCCGCGTGGAGGGCAGCCCTAAACCTCCCACAAACAGTCAGCCGTGTTCCGGAATTCTGAGTGTGCGGAGATTCCGTCTTCTGTCTGCTGAGCCTGGGATCTCCTATGAGCCCTCCGCTTTTCTTCCCCGAGAGTCTCCTAATGCCGGCTGCCGGGAAATTCGGGTGATGGGGTGGAAATGCAGGTAGCATGTAGTGCCACCCCCTGGACAGGGGAGGTATTTAGCGGAATTCCCCCTGCCAGGGAACACCTGTGACCCCAGGCAGCTGCGTGGAGGGCGGAAACAAACCTCCCCCGCAGTCAGCCGTGTTCCGGAATTCTGAGTGTGGGAAGGTTCCGTCATCTGTCTGCAGCGCCTGGGATCTCCTAGGAGTCTTTCGTGTGTCTTCCCCGAGAGTCTCATAGTTTGGGCTGCCGGGGAAAGGCGGCGGATTAGCTGGAAATGCAGGTAGCATGTAGTGCCTCCCCCTGGAATGGGGAAGTATTTAGCGGAATTCCCCCTGCCAGGGAGCACCTGAGACCACAGGCAGCTGCGTGGAAGGCGGCCACAAAGCTCCCCCACACAGTCAGACTTGTTCCGTAATACTGAGAGGTGGGAAGTTCCGTCTTCTGTCTGCAGCACCTGGGATCTCCTGGAGCCCTTCGCGTGTAATCCCCGAGAGTCTCCTATTGCGGGCTGCCGGGGAAAGGCGGGGGATGGGCTGTAAATGCAGGTAGCATGTAGTGCCTCCCCCTGGACAGGGGAGGTATTTAGCGGACTTCTCCCTGCCAGGGAACACCTGTGACCCAGGCAGCTGCGAGGAAGGCGTCCCCAAATCTCCCCCACACACTCAGCCGTGTTCCGGAATTCGGAGTGTTGGAAGGTTCCCTCATCTTTCTGCAGCGCCTGGGATCTCCTAGGAGCCCTTTGTGGCACTTCCCCGAGAGTCTCCTTGTACGGGCTGCTGGGGAAATGGCGGGGGATGGGCTGGAAATGCAGGAAGCATGTAGTTCCTCCCCCTGGACAGGGGAGGTATATAGCGGACTTCACCCTGCCAGAGAACACCTGTGACCCCAGGCACCTGCGTGGAAGGCGGCCCCAAACCTCTCCTACACAGTCAGCCATGTTCCGGAATTCTGAGAGTTGGAAGTTTCCGTCGTCTGTCTGCAGTTCCTGGGATCTCCTATTAGCCATTCACGTGTCTTCCCCGAGTGTCTCATAGTGCGGGCTGCCGGGGAAAGGTGGGGGATTAGCTGGAAATGCAGGTAGCATGTAGTTCCTCCCCTTGGACAGGGGAGGTATTTAGCGGACTTCCCCCTTGCACCTAACACCTGCGACCCCAGGCAGTTTCGTGGAGGGCAGCCCAAATCCTCCCCCACACAGTCAGCCGTGTTCCGGAATTCTGAGTTTGGGGAGGTTCCCTCATCTGTCTGCAGAGCCTGAGATCCCTTAGGAGCCCTTCGTGTGAATTCCCCGAGAGTCTACTTGTGCGGGCTGCTGGGGAAATGGCGGGGGATGGGCTGGAAATGCAGGTAGCATGCAGTTCCTCCCCCTGGACAGGGGAGGAATTTAGCGGAATTCCCCCTGCCAGGGAAAACCTGTGACCCCACTCAGCTGTGTGAAGGGCGGCCCCAAACCTTCCCTACACAGTCAGCCATGTTCCGGAATTCTGAGAGTGGGAAGGTTCCGTCGTCTGTCCGCAGTTCCTGGGATCTCCTCTCAGCCATTCGCGTGTCTTCCCCGAGAGTCTCTTAGTGCGGGCTGCCGGGGAAAGGCGGGGGATGAGCTGGAAATGCAGGTAGCATGTAGTGCCTCCCCATGGACAGGGGAGTTATTTAGCGGACTTCCCCCTTGCACCTAACACCTGCGACCCCAGGAAGCTACGTGGATGTCGGCCCCAAACCTCCCCCACACAGTCAGACGTGTTCCGTTATTCTGAGAGTGGGGAAGTTCCGTCTTCTGTCTGCAGCACCTGGGATCTCCTAGGAGCCCTTCGAGTGTCTTCCCAAAGAGTCTCCTATTGCGGGCGGCCGGGGAAAGGCGGGGGATGGGCTGGAAATGCAGGTAGCATGTAGTGACTCCCCCTGGACAGGGGAGGTACTTAGCGGACTTCCCCCTGCCAGGGAACACCAGTGACACCAGTCAGCCGCGTGGAGGGCAGCCCTAAACCTCCCACAAACAGTCAGCCGTGTTCCGGAATTCTGAGTGTGGGAAGGTTCCTTCATCTGTCTGCAGTGCCTGGGATCTCCTAGGAGTCTTTCGTGTGTCTTCCCCGAGAGTCTCATAGTTTGGGCTGCCGGGGAAAGGCGGCGGATTAGCTGGAAATGCAGGTAGCATGTAGTGCCTCCCCCAGGAATGGGGAAGTATTTAGGGGAATTCCCCCTGCCAGGGAGCACCTGAGACCACAGGCAGCTGCGTGGAAGGCGGCCACAAAGCTCCCCCACACAGTCAGACTTGTTCCGTAATACTGAGAGGTGGGAAGTTCCGTCTTCTGTCTGCAGCACCTGGGATCTCCTGGAGTCCTTCGCGTGTAATCCCCGAGAGTCTCCTATTGCGGGCTGCCTGGGAAAGGCGGGGGATGGGCTGTAAATGCAGGTAGCATGTAGTGCCTCCCCCTGGACAGGGGAGGTATTTAGCGGACTACTCCCTGCCAGGGAACACCTGTGACCTAGGCAGCTGCGAGGAAGGCGTCCCCAAATCTCCCCCACACACTCAGCCGTGTTCCGGAATTCGGAGTGTTGGAAGGTTCCCTCATCTGTCTGCAGCGCCTGGGATCACCTAGGAGCCCTTTGTGGCACTTCCCCGAGAGTCTCCTTGTACGGGCTGCTGGGAAAATGGCGGGGGATGGGCTGGAAATGCAGGAAGCATGTAGTTCCTCCCCCTGGACAGGGGAGGTATATAGCGGACTTCACCCTGCCAGAGAACACCTGTGACCCCAGGCACCTGCGTGGAAGGCGGCCCCAAACCTCTCCTACACAGTCAGCCATGTTCCGGAATTCTGAGAGTTGGAAGTTTCCGTCGTCTGTCTGCAGTTCCTGGGATCTCCTATTAGCCATTCGCGTGTCTTCCCCGAGAGTCTCATAGTGCGGGCTGCCGGGGAAAGGTGGGGGATTAGCTGGAAATGCAGGTAGCATGTAGTTCCTCCCCTTGGACAGGGGAGGTATTTAGCGGACTTCCCCCGTGCACCTAACACCTGCGACCCCAGGCAGCTACGTGGAGGTCGGCCCCAAACCTGCCCCACACAGTCAGACGTGTTCCGTTATTCTGAGATTGGGGAATTTCCGTCTTCTGTCTGCAGCACCTGGGATCTCCTAGGAGCCCTTCGAGTGTCTTCTCAAAGAGTCTCCTATTGCGGGCTGCCGGGGAATGGCGGGGGATTGGCTGGAAATGCAGGTAGAATGTACTGCCTCCCCCTGGACAGGGGAGGTATTTAGCGTACTTCCCCCTGCCAGGGTACACCTGTGACCCCAGGCAGCTACGTGGAGGGCGGAAACAAACCTCCCCCGCACAGTAATCCGTGTCCCGGAATTCTGTATTTGGGGAGGTTCCGAATTCTTTCTGCAGCGATGGGATCTCCTAGGAGCATTTCGCGTCTCTTCCCCGAGAGTGTCCTAGTGCGGGCTGCCGGGGAAATGAGGGGGATGGGCTGGAAAATCAGGTAGCATGTAGTGCCTCCCCCTGGACAGGGGAGGTATTTAGCGGACTTCCCCCTGCCAGGGAACACCTGTGACCCCAGGCAGCTGCGAGGAAGGCGTCCCCAAATCTCCCCCACACACTCAGACGTGTTCCGGAATTCTGAGTGTGGGAAGGTTCCCTCATCTGTCTGCAGCGCCTGGGATCTCCTGGTAGCCCTTCGTGTGACTTCCCCGAGAGTCTACTTGTGCGGGCTCCTGGGGAAATGGCGGGGGATGGGCTGGAAATGCAGGTAGCATGAAGTGCCTCCCCCTGGACAGGGGAGGTTTTTAGCGGACTTCCCCCTTGCACCTAACACCTGCGACTCCAGGCAGCTACGTGGAGGTCGGCCCCAAACCTCCCCCACACAGTCAGACGTGTTCCGTTATTCTGAGAGTGGGGAAGTTCCGTCTTCGGTCTGTAGCACCTGGGATCTCCTAGGAGCATTTCGAGTGTCTTCCCAAAGAGTCTCCTATTGCGGGCTGCCGGGGAAAGGAGGGGGATTGGCTGGAAATGCAGGTAGCATGTACTGCCTCCCCCTGGACAGGGGAGGTATTTAGCGGAATTCCCCCTGCCAGGGAACACCTGTGACCCCAGGCAGCTGCGTGGAAGGCGGCCCCAAACCTCCCCCACACAGTCAGACGTGTCCCGGAATTCTGTGTTTGGGGAGGTACCGATTTCTGTCTGCAGCGCCTGGGATCCCCTAGGAGCATTTCGCGTATCTTCCCTGAGAATGTCCTAATGCAGGCTGCCGGGAAAAGGCGGGGGATGGGCTGAAAATGCAGGTAGCATGTAGTGCCTCCCCCTGCACAGGGGAGTTATTTAGCGGACTTCCCACTGCCAGGCAACACATGTGACCCCAGGCAGCTGCGTGGAAAGCGGCCCCAAACCTCCCCCACACACTCAGCCGTGTTCAGGAATTCGGAGTGTGGGAAGTTTCCGTCATCTGTCTGCAGCGCCTGGGATATCCTAGGAGCTCTTCGCGTGACTTCCCCGAGAGTCTCCTTGTGCGGGCTGACGGGGAAAGGCGGGGGATGTTCTGGAAATGCCGGTAGCATGTAGTTCCTCCCCCTGGACAGGGGAGGTATTTAGCGGACTTCCCCCTGCCAGGGAACAACATTGACACCAGGCAGCCGCGTGCAGGGCAGCCCTAAGTCTCCCACACACAGTCAGCCGTGTTCCGGAATTCTGAGTGTGGGGAGGTTCAGTCTTTTGTCTGCTGCGCCTGGGATCTCCTATGAGCCCTCCGCATTTCTTCCCCGACAGTCTCCTAGTGCGGGCTGCCGGGGAATTCGGGTGATGAGCTGGAAATTCAGGTAGCGTGTAGTGCCTCTCCCTGCACAGGGGAGTTATTTAGCGGACTTCCCCCTTGAACCTAACACCTGCGACCCCAGGCAGCTACGTGGAGGTCGGCCCCAAACCTCCCCCACACAGTCAGACGTGTTCCGGAATTCTGAGTGTGGGGAGGTTCAGTCTTCTGTCTGCAGCACATGGGATCTCCTAGGAGCCGTTCGAGTGTCTTCTCAAAGAGTCTCCTATTGCGGGCTGCCGGGGAAAGGCGGGGGATTGGCTGGAAATGCAGGTAGCATGTACTGCCTCCCCCTGGACTGGGGAGGAATTTATCGGAATTCCCCCTGCCAGGCAACACATTTGACACCAGGCAGCTGCGTGGTGGGTGGCCACAAAACTCCCCCACACAGTCAGAAGTGTTCCGGAATTCTGAGTGTTGGGAGGTTCCGTCTTTTGTCTGCTGCGCCTGGGATCTCCTAGGAGCCCTTCACTTGTGTTCTCCGAGAGTGTCCTAGTGCGGGCAGCCGGGGAAATGCGGGGGAATTGCTTGAAAATCAGGTAGCATGTAGTGCCTCCCCCTGGACAGGGGAGGTATTTAGCGGACTTCCCCCTGCCAGGGAACACCTGTGTCCCCAGGCAGCTGCGTGGAAGGCGGCCCAAAACCTACAACACACACTCAGCCGTGTTCTGGAATTCGGAGAGTGGGAAGGTTCCGTCATCAGTCTGCAGCGCCTGGGATCTCCTAGGAGCTCTTCGCGTGACTTCCCCGAGAGTCTCCTTTTGCGGGCTGACGGGAAAAGGCGGGGGATGGGCTGGAAATGCAGTTAGCATGTAGCGCCTCCCCCTGGACGGGGGAAGTATTTAGCGGACTTCCCCCTGCCAGGGAACAACAGTGACCCCAGGCAGCCGCGTGAATGGCAGCCATAAATTTCCGACACACAGTCAGCCGTGTCCCAGAATTCTGAGTGTGGGGAGGTTCCGTCTTTTGTCTGCTGCGCCTGGGATCTCCGATGAGCCCTCCGCATTTCTTCCCCGACAGTCTCCTAGTGCGGGCTGCCGGGAAATTCGGGTGATGGACTGGAAATGTAGGTAGCATGTAGTGCCTCTCCCTGGACAGGGGAGTTATTTAGCGGAATTCCCCCTTGCACCTAACACCTGCGACCCCAGGCAGCTACGTGGAAGTCGGCCCCAAACCTCCCCCACACAGTCAGACGTGTTCCGTTATTCTGAGAGTGGGGAAGTTCCGTCTTCTGTCTGCAGCACCTGGGATCTCCTAGGAGCCTTTCGAGTGTCTTCTCTAAGTGTCTCCTATTGCGGGCTGCCGGGGAAAGGCGGGGGATTGGCTGGAAATGCAGGTAGCATGTACTGCCTCCCCCTGGACAGGGGAGGTATTTAGCGGAATTCCCCCTGCCAAAGAATCACCTGTGACCCCAGGCAGCTGCGAGGAAGGCGTCTCCAAATCTCCCCCACACACTCAGCCGTGTTCCGGAATTCTGAGTGTTGGGAAGTTCCGTCTTCTGTCTGCTGCGCCTGGGATCCCCTAGGAGCATTTCGCTTCTCTTCCCCGAGAGTGTCCTAGTACAGGCTGCCGGGAAAAGGCGGGGCATGGGCTGAAAATGCAGGTAGCATGTAGTGCCTCTCCCTGGACAGGGGAGGTATTTAGCGGACTTCTCCCTGCCAGGCAACACATGTGACACAAGGCAGCTGCGTGGAGGGCGGCCACAAATCTCCCCCACACAGTCAGACGTGTTCCGGAATTCTGAGTGTTGGGAGGTTCCGTCTTCTGTCTGCTGCGCCTGTGATCTCCTAGGAGCCCTTCACTTGTGTTCTCAGAGAGTGTCCTAGTGCGGGCAGCCGGGGAAAGGCGGGGGAAGGGCTTGAATATCAGGTAGCATGTAGTGCCTCCCCCTGGACTGGGGAGGTATTTAGCGGACTTCCCCCTGCCAGGCAACACCTGTGACCCCAGTCAGCTGCGTGCAGGGTGGCCACAAAACTCCCCCACACAGTCAGACGTGTTCCGGAATTCTGAGGTTGGGAAGTTCCGTCTTCTGTATGCTGCGACTGGGATCTCCTAGGAGCCCTTCACTTTTCTTCACCGAGAGTCTCCTAGTGCGGGCTGCCGGGGAAATGAGGGGGATGGGCTGGAAATGCAGGTAGCATGTAGTGTCTCCCCCTGGACAGGGGAGGTATTTAGCGGACTTCCCCCTCCCAGGGAACAACAGTGACCCCAGGCAACTGCGTGGAGTTCGGCCCCAAACTTCCCCCACACACTCAGCCGTGTTCCGGAATTCTGAATGTTGGGAGGTTCCGTCTTCTGTCTGCAGCGCCTGGGATCCCCTAGGAGCCCTTCGCGTGTCTTCCCCAAGAATCTCTTATTGCTGGCTGCCGGGAAAAAGTGGGGAAAGGGCTGGAAATGCAGGTAGCATGTAGTGCCTCTCCCTGGACAGGGGAGGTATTTAGCGGAATTCCCCCTGCCTGAAAACACCTGTGATCCTAGGTAGCTGCGTGGAGGGCGTCCTCAATCCTCCTCCACACAGTCAGCCATGTTCCAGTATTCGGAGTTTGGGAAGGTTCCGTCATCTGTCTGCATCGCCTGGGTTCTCCTAGGAGCCATCTGCGTGTCTTCCCCGAGTTTCTCCTAATGCGGACTGCCGGGGAAAAGCGGTGGATGGGCTGGAAATGCAGGTAGCATGTAGTGCCTCCACCTGGAAGGGGGAATTATTTAGCGGACTTCTCCCTGCATGGGAACATCTGTGACCCCAGGCAGCTTCATGGAGAGAGGCCACAAACCTCCCCAACACAGTCAGACCTGTTCCGTAATTCTGAGCGTGGGGAAGTTCCGTCTTCTGTGTACAGCGCCTGGGATCTCCCAGGAGCCCTTCGCGTGTTTTCTCCGAGAGTCTCCTAGTGCGGACTGCCGGGGAAATGCGGGGGATGGGCTGGAAATGCAGGTAGCATTTAGTGCGTCCCCCAGGACAGGGGAGGTATTTAGCAGACTTTTCCCTGCCAGGGAACACCTGTGACCCCAGGCAGCTGCGTGGATGGCGGCCCCAAACCTCCCCACACTGTCAGCCGTGTTCCGGAATTCTGAGCATGGGGAGGTTCCTTCTTCTGTCTGCAGCGCCTGGGATCTCCTAGGAGCCCTTCGCGTGTCTTCCCCTAGAATCTCCTATTGGGGGCTGCTGGGAAATGTCGGGGGATGGGCTGTAAATGCAGGTAGCATTTAGTGCCTCCCACTGGAAAGGGGAGGTATTTAGCGGACTCCCCCTGCCTGAGAACACCTGTGATCCCAGGTAGCTGCGTGGAGGGCGGCCCCAAACCTCCTCCACACAGTCAGCCGTGTTCCGGAATTCGGAGTGTGGGAAGGTTCCGTCATCTGTCTGCAGCGCCTAGGATCTCCTAGGAGTCTTTCGCGTGAATTCACCGAGAGTCTACTGGAGCGGGCTCCCGGGGATAGGCGGGGGATGGGCCGGAAATGCAGGTAGAATATAGTGCCTCCCCCTGGACAGGGGAGATATTTAGCGGACTTCCCCCTTGCACCTAACACCTGCGACCCCAGGCAGCTACGTGGAGTTCGGCCCAAAACATCCCCTACACAGTCAGAGGTATTCCGTAATTCTGAGAGTGGGGAAGGTCCGTCTTCTGTCTGCAGCACCTGGGATCTCCTAGGAGCCATTCGCACGTCTTCCCCGAGAGTCTCCTAGTGCGGGCTGCCGGGAAATTCGAGTGATGGTCTGGAAATGCAGGTAGAATGTAGTGCCTCTCGCTGGACAGAGGAGATATTTAGCGGAATTCCCCCTGCCAGGGAAAACCTGTAACTCCAGGAAGCTGCGTGGAGGGCGACCCAAACCTCCCCACAGAGTAGGCCGTGTTCCGGAATTCTGAGCATTGGTAGGTTCCGACTTCTGTCTCCAGGGCCTGGGATCTCCTAGAAGCCCTTCGTGTGTCTTCCCCGCGAGTCTCCTAGTGCGGGCTGAGTGGGAAAGGCGAGAGATTAGCTGGAAATGCAGGTAGCATATAGTGCCTCCCCCTAGACGGGGGAAGTATTTAGCGGACTTCCCCCTGCCAGGGAGCACCTGTGACCCCAGGCAGCTGCGTGGAGGGCGGCCAAAAAACTCCCCCACACAGTCAGACTTGTTCCGGAATTCTGAGTGTTTGGAGGTTCCGTATTTTGTCTGCTGCATGTGGGATCTCCTAGGAGCCATTGACTTGTCTTCCCCGAGAGTGTATTAGTGCGGGCTGCCGGGGAAAGGCGGGGGATGGGCTGGAAATGCAGGTAGCATGTAGTGCCTCCCCCTGGACAGGGGAGGTATTTAGCGAAATTCTCTCTGCCAGGGAACACCTGTGACCCTAGGCAGCTGCGTGGGCGGCGGCCCCAAACCTACCCTACGCAGTCAGCCATGTTCCGGAAATCTGAGAGTGGGAAGGTTGCGTCGTCTGTCTGCAGTCCTTGGGATCTCCTATCAGCCATTCGCGTGTCTTTCCCGAGAGAATCATAGTGCGGGCTGCCGGGGAAAGGCGGGGGATGGGCTGGAAATGCAGGTAGCATGTAGTGCCTCCCCCTGAACAGGGGAGGTATTTAGCGGACTTCCCCCTTGCACCTAACACCTGCGACCCCAGGAAGCTACGTGGAGTTCGGCCCCAAACTTCCCCCACACAGTCAGATGTGTTCCGTTATTCTGAGAGTGGGGAAGTTCCGTCTTCTGTCTGCAGCAACTGGGATCTCCTAGGAGCCCTTCGAGTGTCTTCCCAAAGAGTCTCCTATTGCGGGATCCCGGGGAAATGATGGGGATAGGCTGGAAATGCAGGTAGCATGTACTGCCTCCCCCTGGACAGGGGAGGTATTTAGCGGAATTCCCCCTGCCAGGGAACACCTGTGACCCCAGGCAGATGCGTGGAATGCGGCCCCAATTCTCCCCCACACAGTCAGCCGTGTCCCGGAATTCTGTGTTTGGGGAGGTTCCGAATTCTGTCTGCAGAGCCTGGGATCTCCTAGGAGCATTTCGCGTCTCTTCCCCGAGTGTCTCCTTGTGCAGCCTGACGGGGAAAGCCGGGGGATGGGCTGGAAATTCAGGTAGAATGTAGTGCCTCCCCCTGGACGGGGGAGGTATTTAGCGGACTTCACCCTGCCAGGGAACACCTGTGACCCCAGGCAGCTGCGTGGAAGTCACCCCCAAACCTCCCCCACACACTCAGCCGTGTTCCGGAATTTGGAGTGTGGGAAGGTTCCGTGATCTGTCTGCAGCGCCTGGGATCTCCTAGGAGCTCTTCGCGTGACTTCCCCGAGAGTCTCCTTGTGCGGGCTGACGGGGAAAGGCTGGGGATGGGCTGGAAATGCAGGTAGCATGTAGTGCCTCCCCCTGGACAGGGGAGGTATTTAGCGGACTTCCCCCTGCCAGGGAACACCTGTGGCCCCAGGTAGCTATGTGGAGGGTGGCCACAAAACTCCCCCACACATTCAGACGTGTTCCGGAATTCTTATTGTTGGGAGGTTACGTCTTCTGTCTGCTGCGCCTGGGATCTCCTATGAGAAATTCACTTGTCTTCCCCGAGATTCTCCTTGTGCGGGCTGCCTGTGAAATGCGGGGGATGGGCTGGAAATGCAGGTAGCATATAGTGCCTCCCCCTGGACAAGGGAGGTATTTAGCGGACTTCCCCCTGCCAGGGACCATCTGTGACCCCAGGCAGCTGCGAGGAAGGCGTCTCCAAATCTCCCCCACACACTCAGCCGTGTTCCGGAATTCGGAGTGTGGGTAGGTTCCCTCAACTGTCTGCAGCGCCTGGGATCTCCTAGGAGCCCATCGTGTGACTTCCCTGAGAGTCTCCTTGTGCGGGCTGCTGGGGAAATGGCGGGGGATGATCTGGAAATGCAGGTAGCATGTAGTTAGTCCCCCTGGACAGGGGAGGTATTTAGCGGACTTCCCCCTGCCAGGGATCACCTGTGACCCCAGGAAGCTGCGTGGAGGGCGACCCCAAACCTCCCCCACACACTCAGCCGTGTTCCGGAATTCGGAGTGTGGGAAGGTTCCCTCATCTGTCTGCAGCGACTGGGATCTCCTAGGAGCCCTTCGCGTGAATTCCCCGAGAGTCTCCTTGTGCGGGCTGATGGAGAAAGGCGGGGGATGGGCAGGAAATGCAGGTAGAATGAAGTGCATCCCCCTGGACAGGGGAGGTATTTAGCGGACTTCCTCCTTGCAACTAACACCTTCGACCCGAAGAAGCTACGTTGAGATCGGCCCCAAAAATCCCACACAAAGTCAGACGTGTTCCGTAATTATGAGAGTTGGGAAGGTCCGTCTTCTGTCTCCACCTCCTGGGATCTCCTAGGAGCCATTCGCATGTCTTCCCCGAGAGTCTCCTAGTGGGGGCTGCCGGGAAATTCGGGTGATGGGCTGGAAATGCAGGTAGCATGTTGTGCCTTCCCCTGGACAGGGGAGGTATTTAGCGGACTTCCCCCTGCCAGGGAACAACTGTGACCCCAGGCAGCTTCTGGAGGTCGGCCCCAAAACTCCAACAGACACTCAGCCTTCTTCCGGAATACTGAGTGTGGGAAAGTTCCGTCATCTGTCTGCAGCGCCTGGGATCTCCTAGGAGCCTTTCACTTGTCTTCCCCGAGAGTCTCTTTTGTGGGCTGCCGGGGAAATGCGGGGGATGAGCTGGAAATGCAGGTACCATGTAGTTCCTCCCCCTGGACAGGGGAGGTATTTAGCGGACTTCCCCCTGCCAGGCAACACATGTGACACCAGGCAGCTGCGTGGAGGGTGGCCACAAAACTCCCCCACACAGTCAGACGTGTTCCGGAATTCTGAGTGTTGGGAGGTTCCGTCTTCTGTATGCTGCGACTGGGATCCCCTAGGAGCCCTTCACTTGTCTTCCCCGTGAGTCTCCTAGTGCGGGCTGCCGGGGAAATGAGGGGGATGGGCTGGAAATGCAGGTAGCATGTAGTGCCTCCCCCTGGAAGGGGTAAGATTTTAGCGGAATTCTCCCTGCCAGGGAACACCTGTGACCCCAGGCAGCTGCATGGAGAGAGGCCACAATCCTCCCCAACACAGTCATACCTGTTCCGTAATTCTGAGAGTGGGGAAGTTACGTCTTCTGTGTACAGTGCCTGGGAACTCACAGGAGACATTCGCGTGTCTTCTCCGAGAGTCTCCTAGTGCGGACTGCCGGGGAAATGCGGGGGAAGGCTGGAAATGCAGGTAGCATTTAGTGCGTCCCCCAGAACAGGGGAGGTATTTAGTGGAATTCCCCCTGGCAGGGAACACCTGTGACCCCAGGCAGCTGCGTGGATGGCGGCCCCAAACCTCCCCAACAGAGTCAGCCGTTCTCCGGAATTCTGAGTGTGGGAAGGTTCCGTCATCTGTCTGCAGTGCCTGGGATCTCCTACGAGCCCTTCGCGTGTCTTCTCCGAGAGTCTCCTAGTGCGGACTGCCGGAGAAATGCGGGGGAAGGCTGGAAATGCAGGTAGCATTTAGTGCGTCCCCCAGGACAGGGGAGGTATTTAGTGGACTTCCCCCTGGCAGGGAACACCTGTGACACCAGGCAGCTTCGTGGAGGGTGGCAACAAAACTCCCCTACACCCTCAGACGTGTTCCGTAATACTGAGAGTGGGGAAGTTCCGTCTTCTGTCTGCAGCACCTGGGATCTCCTAGGAGCCCTTTTGCGTGTAATCCCCGAGAGTCTCCTTGTGCGGGCTGCCGGGGAAAGGCGGGGGATGGCATGGAAATGCAGGTAGCATGTAGTACCTCCCCCTGTACAGGGGAGGAATTTATCGGAATTCCCCCTGCCAGGCAAAACATTTGACACCAGGCAGCTGCGTGGAGGGCGGCCACAAAACTCCCCCACACAGTCAGACTTGTTCCGGAATTCTGAGTGTTGGGAGGTTCCGTCTTCTGTCTGCTGTGCCTGGGATCTCCAAGGAGCCCTTCACTTGTGTTCTCCGAGAGTGTCCTAGTGCGGGCAGCCGGGGAAAGGCAGGGGAAATGCTTGAAAATCAGGTAGCATGTAGTGCCTCCCCCTGGACAGGGGAGGAATTTAACGGACTTCCCCCTGCCAGGGAACACCTGTGTCCCCAGGCAGCTGCGTGGAAGGCGGCCCCAAACCTACCCCACACACTCAGCCGTGTTCCGGAATTCCGAGGGTGGGAAGGTTCCGTCATCAGTCTGCAGCGCCTGGGAACTCCTAGGAGCTATTCGCGTGACTTCCCCGAGAGTCTCCTTGAGCGGGCAGACGGGGAAAGGCGGGTGATTAGCTGGAAATGCAGGTAGCATGTAGAGCCTCCCCCTGGACGGGGGAACTATTTAGCGGACTTCCCCCTGCCAGGGAGCACCTGTGACCCCAGGCAGCTTCGTGGAGGGCGGCCACAAAACTCCCCCACACATTCAGACGTGTTCCCGAATTCTGAGTTTTGGGAGATTACGTCTTCTGTCTGCTGCACCTGGGATCTCCTAGGAGAAATTCACTTGTCTTCCCTGAGATTCTCATTGTGCAGGCTGCCGGGAAAATGCGGGGGATGGGCTGGAAATGCAGGTAGCATGTAGTGCGTCCCCCTGGACAGGGGAGGTATTTAGCGGACTTCCCCCTTGCACCTAACACCTGCGACCCCAGGAAGCTACGTGGAGTTCGGCCCCAAACTTCCCCCACACAGTCAGATGTGTTCCGTTATTCTGAGAGTGAGGAAGTTCCGTCTTCTGTCTGCAGCACCTGGGATCTCCTAGGAGTCCTTCGAGTGTCTTCACAAAGAGTCTCCTATTGCGGGATGCCGGGGAAATGAGGGGGATTGGCTGGAAATGCAGGTAGCAAGTACTGCCTCCCCCTGGACAGGGGAGGTATTTAGCGGAATTCCCCCTGTCAGGGAACACCTGTGACCCCAGGCAGATGCGTGGAAGGCGGCCCCAAACCTCCCCCACACAGTCAGCCGTGTCCCGGAATTCTGTGTTAGGGTTGGTTCCGAATTCTGTCTGCAGCGCCTGGGATCTCCTAGGAGCATTTCGCGTCCCTTCCCCGAGAGTGTCCTAGAGCGGGCTGCCGGGGAAAGTCGGGGAATGGGCTGGAAATGCAGGTAGCAAATAGTGCCTCCCCCTGGAAAGGGGAGGTATTTAGCGGACTTTCTTCTGTCAGGGAACACCTGTGAAACCAGGCAGCTACGTGTAGGGCAGACCCAAACCTCCCCCACACAGTCAGCCGTGTTCCAGAATTCTGAGTGTCGGTAGGTTCCGTCTTTTGTCTGCAGCGCCAGGGATCTCCTAGGAGACTTTCACGTGTCTTCCCTGAGAGTATCCTTGTGCGGGCTGCCGGGGAAATGCGGGAAATGGGCTGGAAATGCAGGTAGCATGTAGTGCCTCCCCCTGGACAGGGGAGGTATTTAGCGGACTTCCCCCTTGTACCTAACACCTGCGACCACAGACAGCTACGTGGAGGTCGGCCTCAAACCTCCCCCACACAGTCAGACGTGTTCCGGATTTCTGTGTTTGGGGAGGTTCCATCTTCTGTCTGCAGCGCCTGGGATCTCCAATCAGCCATTCGTGTGTCTTCCCCGAGATTCTCATAGTGCGGGCTACCGAGGAAATGCGGGGGATGGGCTGGAATTGCAGGTAGCATGCAGTGCCTCCCCCTGGACAGGGGAGGAATTTAGCGTACTTCCCCCTTGCACCTAACACCTGCGACCTAAGGCAGCTACGTGGAGGACAGCCGCAAACCTCCCCCACACAGTCAGACGTGTTCCGTTATTCTGAGAGTTGGGAAGTTCCGTCTTCTGTCTGTATCACCTGGGATCTCCTAGGAGACATTCGAGAGTCTTCCCAAAGTGTCTCCTATTGCGAGCTGACGGGGAAAGGCGGGGGATTGGCTGGAAATGCAGGTAGCATGTACTGCCTCCCCCTGGACAGGGGAGGTATTTAGCGGAATTCCCCCTGCCAGGGAACACCTGTGACCCTAGGCAAATGCGTGGAAGACGGCCCGAAACCTCCCCCACACAGTCAGCCGTGTCCCGGAATTCTGTGTTTGGGGAGGTTCCGAATTCTGTCTGCTGCGCCTGGGATCTCCTAGGAGCATTTCGCGTCTCTTCCCCGAGAGTGTCCTAGTGCAGAGTGCCGGGGAAAGGCGGGGGATGGGCTTGAAATGCAGGTAGCAAATAGTGCCTACCACTCGACAGGGGAGGAATTTAGCGGACTTCCCCCTGCCAGGGAAACCAGTGACCCCAGGCAGCCGCGTGGAGTGCAACCCCAAACCTCCCACTCACAGTCAGACATGTTCCGTAATTCTGAGAGTGGGTAAGGTCCGTCTTCTGTCTGCAGCACCTGGGATCTCCTAGGAGCCATTCGCATGACATCCCCGAGAGTCTATTAGTGCAGGCAGCCGGGGAAAGTCGGGGGATGGTCTGGAATTGCAGGTAGCATGTAGTGCCTCCCCCTGGACAGGGGAGGTATTAAGCGGACTTCCCCCTGCCAGGGAACCCCTGTGACCCCAGGCAGCTGCGTGGAGGGCGGCCCCAAATCTCCCCTACACACTCAGCCGTATTCCGGAATTCGGAGTGTTGGGAGGTTCCGTCCTCTGTCTGCTGCGCCTGGGATCTCCTAGGAGCCCTTCTCTTGTCTTCCCCGAGTTTCTCCTAGTGCGGGATGCCGGGGAAATGCGGGGGATGGCCTGGAATTGCAGGTAGCATTTAATGCCTCCCCCTGGACAGGGGAGGTATTTAGCGGACTTCCCCCTGCCAGGGAACACCTGTGACCCCAGGCAGCTGCGTGGAGGGCAGGCCCAAACCTCCCCCACACAGTCAGCGTTGTTCCAGAATTCTGAATGTGGGGAGGTTCCGTTTTCTGTCTGCAGCGCCTGGGATGTCCTAGGAGCCCTTCGCGTGTCTTCCCCAAGAATATCTTATTTCTGGCTGCCGGGAAAATGCGGGGAATGGGCTGAAAATGCAGGTAGCATGTACTGCCTCCCCCTGGACAGGGGAGGAATTTAGCGGACTTCCCCCTGCGAGGGAACACCTGTGACCCTAGGCAACTGCGTGGAATGCGGCCCCAAACCTCCCCCTGAAAGTTAGACATGTTCCGTTATACTGAGAGTTGGGAAGATCCGTCTTCGGTCTGCAGCACCTGGGATCTCCTAGGAGCCGTTCGCATGTAATCCCCAGAGTCTCCTAGTGCGGGCTGCCGGGGAAAGGCGGGGGATGGGCTGGAAATGCAGGTAGCATGCAGTGCCTCCCCCTGGACAGGGGAGGTATTTAGCGGACTTCCCCCTTGTACCTAACACCTGCGACCACAGACAGCTACGTGGAGGTCGGCCTCAAACCTCCCCCACACAGTCAGACGTGTTCCGGAATTCTGTGTTTGGGGAGGATCCATCTTCTCTCTGCAGCGCCTGGGATCTCCAATCAGCCATTCGTGTGTCTTCCCCGAGATTCTCATAGTGCGGGCTACCGAGGAAATGCGGGGGATGTGCTGGAATTGCAGGTAGCATGTAGTGCCTCCCCCTGGACAGGGGAGTTATTTAGCGGAATTCCCCCTTGCACCTAACACCTGGGACGTAAGGCAGCTACGTGGAGGACGGCCCCAAACCTCCCCCACACAGTCAGACGTGTTCCGTTATTCTGAGATTTGGGAAGTTCCGTCTTCTGTCTGTATCACCTGGGATGTCCTAGGAGCCCTTCAGAGTCTTCCCAAAGAGTCTCCTATTGCGAGCTGACGGGGAAAGGCGGGGGATAGGCTGGAAATGCAGGTAGCATGTACTGCCTCCCCCTGGACAGGGGAGGTATTTAGCGGACTTCCCCCTGCCAGGGAACACCTGTGACCCCAGGCAGCTCCGTGTAAGGCGGCCACAAACCTCCCCCACACAGTCAGACGTGTTTCATAACTCTGAGTGTGGGGACGTTTCGTCTTCTATCTGCAGCAACCTGGATCTCCTAGGAGCACTTCGTGTGTCTTCCCCGAGATTCTCATAATTTGGGCTGCCGGGGAAAGGCGGGGGATTAGCTGGAAATGCAAGTAGCATGTAGAGCCTCCCCCTGGATGTGGGAAATATTTAGCGGACTTTCCCCTGCCAGGGAGCACCTGTGACCCCAGGCAGCTTCGTGGAGGGCGGCCACAAAACTCCCCCACACATTCAGACGTGTTCGGGAATTCTGAGTGTTGGGAGGTTACGTCTTCTGTCTGCTGCGCCTGGGATCTCCTAGGAGAAATTCACTTGTCTTCCTCAAGATTCTCCTTGTGCGGGCTGCCAGGGAAATGCGGGGGATGGACTGGAAATGCAGGTAGCATGTAGTTAGTCCCCCTGGACAGGGGAGGTATTTAGCGGACTTCCCCCTGCCAGGGAACACCTGTGACCCCAGGCAGTTTCGAGGAAGCCGTCCCCAAATCTCCCCCACACACTCAGCCGTGTTCCAGAATTCGGAGTGTGGGAAGGTTCCCTCATCTGTCTGCAGCGCCTGGGATCTCCTAGGAGCCCTTCGTGAAACTTCCCTGAGAGTCTCCTTGTGCGGGCTGCTGGGGAAATGGCGGGGGATGAGCTGGAAATGCAGGTAGCATGTAGTTAGTCCCCCTGGACAGGGGAGGAATTTAGCGGACTTCCCCCTGACAGGGAACACCTGTGACCCCAGGCAGCTGCGTGGGGGTCGGCCCCAAATCTCCCCCACACACTCAGCCGTGTTCCGGGATTCGGAGTGTGGGAAGGTTCCGTCATCTGTCTGCAGCGACTGGGATCTCCTAGGAGCCCTTCGCGTGACTTCCCAGAGAGATTCCTTGTGCGGGCTAACGGGGAAAGGCGGGGTATGGGATGGAAATGCAGGTAGCATGTAGTGCCTCTCCCTGGACAGGGGAGGTATTTAGCGGACTTCCTCCTTGCAACTAACACCTGCGACCCCAGGAAGCTACGTTGAGTTCGGCCCCAAAAATCCCACACAAAGTCAGAAGTATTTCGTAATTATGAGAGTGGGGAAAGTCCGTCTTCTGTCTCCACTTCCTGGGATCTCCTAGGAGCCATTCGCGTGTCTTCCCCGAGAGTCTCCTTTTGCGGGCTGCCTGGGAAAGGCGGGGGATGGGCTGGAAATGCAGGTACCATGTAGTTCCTCCCCCTGGACAGGGGAGGTATTTAGCGGACTTCCCCCTGCAGGCAACACATGTGACACCAGGCAGCTGGGTGGAGGGTGACCACAAAACTCCCCCACACAGTCAGATGTGTTCCGGAATTCTGAGTGTTGGGAGGTTCCGTCTTCTGTATGCTGCGACTGGGATCTCCTAGGAGCCCTTCACTTGTCTTCCCCGAGAATCTCCAAGGGCGGCCTGCAGGGGAAATGTGGGGGATGGGCTGGAAATGCAGGTAGCATGTAGTGCCTCCCCCTGGACAGGGGAGGTATTTAGCGGACTTCCCCCTTCCAGGGAACACCTGTGACCCCAGGCAGCTGCATGGAGAGAGGCCACAAACCTCCCCAACACTGTCAGACCTGTTCCGTAATTCTGAGGGTGGGGAAGTTCTGTCTTCTGTATACAGTGCCTGGTATCTCCCAGGAGCCATTCGCGTGTCTTCCCCGAGAGTCTCCTAGTGCGGACTGCCGGGGAAATGCGGGGGATGGGCTGGAAATGCAGGTAGCATTTATTGCGTCCCCCAGGACAGGGGAGGTATTTAGCGGACTTCCCCCTGCCAGGGAACACCTGTGACCCCAGGCAGCTGCGTGGATGGCGGCCCCAAACCTCCCCCACACTGTCAGCCGTGTTCCGGAATTCTGAGCATGGGGAGGTTCCTTCTTCAGTCTGCAGCGCCTGGGATCTCCTAGGAGCCCTTCGCGTGTCTTCCCCTAGAATCTCCTTTTGCGGGCTGCAGGGAAAAGTCGGGGGATTGGCTGTAAATGCAGGTAGTATTTAGTGCCTCCCACTGGACAGGGGAGGTATTTAGCGGACTCCCCCTGCCTGAGAACACATGTAATCCCAGGTAGCTGCGTGGAGGGCGGCCCCAAACCTCCTCCACACACTCAGCCTTGTTCCGGATTTCTTAGTGTGGGGAGGTTCCGTCTTCTGTCTGCAGCACCTGGGATCACCTAGCAGCCCTCCGCGTGTCTTCCCCTAGTGTCTGCTAGTGCGGGCTCCCGGGGAATGTGGGGGTTTGGCTGGAAATGCAGGCAGCATGTATTGCCTCCTCCAGGACAGGGGAGGTAATTAGCGGATTTCCCGCTGCAATGCAAAGCCTGTGACCCCAGGCAGCTTCGTGGAGCCCGGCCCCAAACATCCCACACAAACTCGTCCGAGTTCCGGAATTCTGAATGTGGGGAGGACCCGTCGTCTGTCTCAGCGCCTGTGATCTCCTAGAAGCTTTCTGTGTGTCTTCCCCGAGTGTCTCCGAGTGCGGGCTGCCAGGGAAATGCGGGGGTTTGGCTGGAAATGCAGGTAGCATCTAGTGTCTCCCCCTGTACAGGGGAGGTAATTTGCGGAATTTCCCCTGCCAGGCAACACCTTTGACACCTGGCAGCTGCATGGAGGGCGGCACCTAACCTCCCTAACAGACTCGGGCGTGTTCCGGAATTCTGAGATTGGGGAGGTTCCGTCTTCCTTCTGCAGCGACTGGGATTTCCTAGGAGCCTTCCGCGTGTCTTCCCCGAGTGTCTCCTTGTGCGGGCTGCCAGGGAAATGCGGGGGTTAGGCTGGAAATGCAGGTAGCATCTAGTGCCTCCCCTTGGACAGCGGAGGTAATTAGCTGAATTCCCTCTGCCTTGCAACACCTGTGACACCAGGCAGCTGCGTGGAGGGCGGTCTCAAACCTCCCACACACTCTCGGCCGTGTTCCGGAATTCTGATTGTTGGGAGATTCCGTCTTCTGTCTGCAGCGCCTGGTATCTCAAAAGAGCCCTCCGCATGTCTTCCACGATTGTCTCCTTGTGCGGGTTTCAATGGGAATGCGGGGGTTGTGCTGCAATGCAGGTAGCATCTAGTGCCTCCCCCTGGACAGGGGAGGTAATTAGCGGAATTCTCCCTGCTAGGCAACACCTGTGACAGCAGGCAACTACGTGGAGGGTGGCCCAAAACCGCAATAAACTCGGGCTAGTTCCAGAATTCTGAGTGTGAGGAGGTTCCGTCTTCTGTCTGCAGCGCCCGGTATCTCAAAAAAGCCCTCCGCGTGTCTTCCAAGAGTGTCTCCTAGTGTGGGTTTCAATGGAAATGCGGGGGTTTGGCTGGAAATGCAGGTAGCATCCAGTGCCTCCCACTGGACAGGGGAGGTAATTAGCGGATTTCTCCCTGCTAGGCAATACCTTTGACAACAGGCACCTGCTTGGAGGGTGGCCCCAAACTTCCACCAGACACTAAGCCTTCTTCCGGAATACTGAGTGTGGGAAAGTTCCGTCATCTGTGTGCAGCGCCTGGGATCTCCTAGGAGCCCTTCACGTGACTCCCAGGAGAGTCTCCTTGTGCGGGTTGACGGGGAAAGGCTGGGTATGGGCTGGAAATTCAGGTAGCATGTAGTGCCTCCCCCTGTACAGGGGAGGTATTTAGTGGACTTCCCCCTGCTAGGGAACACATGTGACACCAGGCTTCTGCGTGGAGGGCGGCCACAAATCTAAACCACACAGACAGACGTGTTCCGGAATTCTGAGGGTTGGGGGGTTCCGTCTTCTTTCTGCTGCGCCTGGGATCTCCTAGGAGCCATCTGCATGTCTTCCCCGAGTTTCTCCTAATGCGGGCTGCGGGGGAAAAGCGGTGGATGGGCTGGAAATGCAGGTAGCATGTAGTGCCTCCCCCTGGAATGGGGAAGTATTTAGCGGACTTCTCCCTGCATGGGAACACCTGTGACCCCAGGCAGCTGCATGGAGAGAGGCCACAAACCTCCCCAACACCGTCAGACCTGTTCCGGATTTCTGAGCATGGGGAGGTTCCTTCTTCTGTCTGCAGCGCCCAGGATCTCCTAGGAGCCCTTCGCGTGTCTTCCCCTAGAATCTCCTATTGCGGGCTGCAGGGAAAAGGCGGGGGATGGGCTGTAAATGCAGGTAGCATGTAGTGCCTCCCACTGGACAGGGGAGGTATTTAGTGGACTCCCCCTGCCTGAGAACACCTGTGATCCCAGGTAGCTGCGTGGAGGGCGGCCCCAAACCTCCTCCACACAGTCAGCCGTGTTCCGGAATTCGGAGTGTGGGAAGGTTCCGTCTTCTGTCTGCTGCGCCTAGGATCTCCTAGGAGCTCTACGCGTGAATTCACCGAGAATCTACTGGAGCGGGATCCCGGGGATAGGCGGGGGATGGGCCGGAAATGCAGGTAGAATGTAGTGCCTCCCCCAGGACAGGGGAGATATTTAGCGGACTTCCCCCTTGCACCTAACACCTGCGACCCCAGGCAGCTACGTGGTGTTCGGCCCAAAACATCCCCTACACAGTCAGACGTATTCCGTAATTCTGAGAGTGGGGAAGGTCCGTCTTCTGTCTGCAGCACCTGGGATCTCCTAGGAGCCATTCGCATGTCTTCCCCGAGAGTCTCCTAGTACGGGCTGCCGGGAAATTCGAGTGATGGTCTGGAAATGCAGGTAGCATGTAGTGCCTCTCGCTGGACAGAGGAGATATTTAGCGGAATTCCCCCTGCCAGGGAACACCTGTGACTCCAGGCAGCTGCGTGGAGGGCGACCCAAACCTCCCCACACAGTCAGCCGTGTTCCGAAATTCTGAGCATTGGTAGGTTCCGACTTCTGTCTCCAGGGCCTGGGATCTCCTAGAAGCCTTTCGTGTGTCTTCCCCGCGAGTCTCCTAGTGCGGGATGAGTGGGAAAGGTGAGGGATGAGCTGGAAATGCAGGTAGCATATAGTGCCTCCCCCTAGACGGGGGAAGTATTTAGCGGACTTCCCCCTGCCAGGGAGCACCTGTGACCCCAGGCAGCTGCGTGGAGGCCGGCCAAAAAACTCCCCCACACAGTCAGAATTGTTCCGGAATTCTGAGTGTTTGGAGGTTCCGTATTTTGTCTGCTGCACCTGGGATCCACTAGGAGCCCTTCACTTGTCTTCCCCGAGAGTGTATTAGTGCGGGCTGCCGGGGAAATGCGGGGGATGGGCTGGAAATGCAGGTAGCATGTAGTGCCTCCCCCTGGACATGGGAGGTATTTAGCGGAATTCTCCCTGCCAGGGAACACCTGTGACCCCAGGAAGCTGCGAGGAAGGCGTCCCCAAATCTCCCCCACACACTCAGTCGTGTTCCGGAATTCTGAGTTGGGAAGGTTCCCTCATCAGTCTGCAGCGCCTGGGATCTCCTAGGAGCCCTTCGTGTGATTTCCCCGAGAGTCTACTTGTGCGGGTTGCTGGGGAAATGGCGGGGGATGGGCTGGAAATGCAGGTAGCATGTAGTTCCTCCCCCTGGACAGGGGAGGTATTTAGTGGACTTCCCCCTGCCAGAGAAAACCTGTGACCCCAGGCAGCTGCGTGGAGGGCGGCCCAAAACCTCCCCTACACAGTCAGCCATGTTCCGGAATTCTGAGAGTGGGAAGTTTCCGTCGTTTGTCTGCAGTTCCTGGGATCTCCTATCAGCCATTCGCGTGTCTTCCCCAAGAGTATCATAGTGCGGACTGCCGGGGAAATGCGGGGGATGGGCTGGAAATGCAGGTAGCATGTAGTGCCTCCCCCTGGACAGGGGAGGTATTTAGCGGACTTCCCCCTTGCACCTAACACCTGCGACCCCAGGATGCAACGTGGTGGTCGGCCAAAACCTCCCCCACACAGTCAGATGTGTTCCGTTATTCTGAGAGTGTGGAAGTTCCATCTTCTGTCTGCAGAACCTGGGATCTCCTAGGAGCCCTTCGAGTGTCTTCCCAAAGAGTCTCCTATTGCGGGATGCCGGGGAAATGAGGGGGATTGGATGGATATGCAGGTAGCATGTACTGCCTCCCCCTGGACAGGGGAGGTATTTAGCGTATTCCCCCTGCCAGGGAACACCTGTGACCCCAGGCAGATGCGTGGAAGGCGGCCCCAAACCTCCCCCACACAGTCAGCCGTGTCCCAGTATTCTGTGTTTGGGGAGGTTCCGAATTCTGTCTGCAGAGCCTGTGATCTCCTAGGAGCATTTCGCGTCTTTTCCCTGAGAGTGTCCTAGTGCAGGCTGCCGGGAAAAGGCGGGGGATGGGCTGAAAAAGCAGGTAGCATGTAGTTCCTCCCCCGTACAGGGGAGGTATTTAGCGGACTTCCCCCTGCCAGGCAACACATGTGACACAAGGCAGCTGTGAGGAAGTCGGCCACAAAACTCCCCCACACAGTCAGACGTGTTCCGGAATTCTGAGTGTTGGTAGGTTCCGTCCTATGTGTGCTGCAACTGGGATCTCCTAGGAGAACTTCACTTGTCTTCACGGAGATTCTCCTTGTGCGGTCTGACGGGGAAAAGCGGGGAATGGGCTGGGAATGCAGGTAGCATGTAGTGCCTCCCCATGGACAGGGGAGGAATTTAGCGGACTTCCCCCTGCCAGGGAACACCTGTGACCCCAGGCAGGTTCGTGGAAGTTGGCCCCAACTTCCCCCACACACTCAGCCGTGTTCCGGAATTCGGAGTGTGGGGAGGTTCCGTCTTCTGTCTGCAGCACCTGGGATCCCCTAGGAGCCCTTCGCGTGTCTTCTCCGAGAGTCTCCTTGTGCGGGCTGCCGGGGAAAGGCGGGGGATGGGCTGGAATTTCAGGTAGCATGTAGTGCCACCCCCTGGACTGGGGAAGTATTTAGGGGACTTCCCCCTGCCTTGGAGCACCTGTGACACCAGGCAGCTTCGTGGAGGGTGGCCACAAAACTCCCCCACACAGTCAGACGTGTTCCGTAATACTGAAAGTGGGGAAGTTCCGTCTTCTGTCTGCAGCACCTGGGATCTCCTAGGAGCCCTTCGCGTGTAATCCCCAAGAGTCCCCTTGTGCGGGCTGCCGGGGAAAGGTGGGGGATGGGCTGGAAATGCAGGTAGCATGTAGTGCCTCCCCCTGTACAGGGGAGGAATTTATCGGAATTCCCCCTGCCAGGCAACAAATTTCACACCAGGCAGCTGCGTGGAGGGCGGCCACAAAACTCCCCCACACAGTCAGACGTGTTCCGGAATTCTGAGTGTTGGGAGGTTCCGTCTTATGTCTACTGCGCCTGGTATCCCCTAGGAGACCTTCACTTGTGTTCTCCGAGAGTGTCCTTGAGTGGGCAGCCGGGGAAAGGCGGGGGAAGGGCTTGAAAATCAGGTAGCATTTAGTCCCTCCCCCTGGACAGGGGAGGATTTAGCGGACTTCCCCCTGCCAGGGAACACCTGTGTCCCCAGGCAGCTGCGTGGAAGGCGGCCCCAAACGTACCCCACACACTCAGCCGTGTTCCGGAATTCCGAGGTTGGGAAGGTTCCGTCATCAGTCTGCATCGCCTTGGATCTCCTAGGAGCTCTTCGCGTGACTTCCCTGAGAGTCTCCTTGTGCGGGCTGACTGGGAAAGGCGGGGGTTGGGCTGGAAATGCAGGTAGCATGTAGTGCCTCCCCCTGGACAGGGGAGGTATTTAGCGGATTTCTCCCTGCAAGGGAACACCTGTGACCCCAGGCAGCTGCGTGTAGGGCGGCCACAAACCTCCCCCACACAGTCAGACGTGTTTCGTAATTCTGAGAGTCCGGAAGTTTTGTCTTCTATCTGCAGCAACTGGGATCTCCTAGGAGCCCTTCGTGTGTCTTCCCCGAGAGTCTCATTGTTTGGGCTGCCGGGGAAATGCGGGGTATTAGCTGGAAATGCAGGTAGCATGTAGTGCCTCCCCCTGGACAGGGGAGGTATTTAGCGGACTTCCCCCTGCCAGGGAACACCTGTGACCCCAGGCAGCTGCGTGGAAGGCACCCCCAAATCTCCCCCAAACACTTAGCCGTGTTCCGGAATTCGGAGTGTGGGAAGGTTCCGTCATCTGTCTGCAGCGCCTGGGATCTCTTAGGAGCTCTTCGCGTGACTTCCCCGAGAGTCTCCTTGTGCGGGCTGCCGGGGAAAGGCTGGGGATGGGCTGGAAATGCAGGTAGCATGTAGTGCCTCCCCCTGGACAGGTGAGGTATTTAGCGGACTTACCCCTGCCAGGGAACACCTGTGACCCCAGGTAGCTACGTGGAGGGCGGCCACAAACCTCCCCCACAGAGTCAGCCGTGTTCCGGAATTCTGAGTATGGGAAGGTTCCGTCATCAGTCTGCAGCGCCTGGGATCTCCTAGGAGCCTTTCGTGTGTCTTCCCCGAGAGTCTCATAATTTGGGCTGCCGGGGAAAAGCGGGGGATTAGCTGGAAATGCAGGTATCATGTAGTGCCTCCCCCTGGAATGGCGAAGTATTTAGCGGACTTCCCCCTGCCAGGGAACACCTGTGACCCCAGGCAGCTGCGTGGAAGGCACCCCCAAACCTCCCCCAAACACTCAGCCGTGTTCTGGATTTCGGGGTGCGGGAAGGTTCCGTCATCTGTCTGCAGCGCCTGGTATCACCTAGGAGCTCTTCGCGTGACTTCCCCGAGAGTCTCCTTTTGCATGCTGACGGGGAAAGCCTGCGGATGGGCTGGAAATGCAGGTAGCATGTAGTGCCTCCCCCTGTACAGGGGAGGAATTTATCGGAATTCCCCCTGCCAGGCAACAAATTTCACACCAGGCAGCTGCGTGGAGGGCGGCCACAAAACTCCCCCACACAGTCAGACGTGTTCCGGAATTCTGAGTGTTGGGAGGTTCCGTCTTATGTCTACTGCGCCTGGGATCCCCTAGGAGACCTTCACTTGTGTTCTCCGAGAGTGTCCTTGAGTGGGCAGCCGGGGAAAGGCGGGGGAAGGGCTTGAAAATCAGGTAGCATTTAGTCCCTCCCCCTGGACAGGGGAGGATTTAGCGGACTTCCCCCTGCCAGGGAACACCTGTGTCCCCAGGCAGCTGCGTGGAAGGCGGCCCCAAACGTACCCCACACACTCAGCCGTGTTCCGGAATTCCGAGGTTGGGAAGGTTCCGTCATCAGTCTGCATCGCCTTGGATCTCCTAGGAGCTCTTCGCGTGACTTCCCTGAGAGTCTCCTTGTGCGGGCTGACGGGGAAAGGCGGGGGTTGGGCTGGAAATGTAGGTAGCATGTAGTGCCTCCCCCTGGACAGGGGAGGTATTTAGCGGACTTCTCCCTGCAAGGGAACACCTGTGACCCCAGGCAGCTGCGTGTAGGGCGGCCACAAACCTCCCCCACACAGTCAGACGTGTTTCGTAATTCTGAGAGTCCGGAAGTTTTGTCTTCTATCTGCAGCAACTGGGATCTCCTAGGAGCCCTTCGTGTGTCTTCCCCGAGAGTCTCATTGTTTGGGCTGCCGGGGAAATGCGGGGTATTAGCTGGAAATGCAGGTAGCATGTAGTGCCTCCCCCTGGACAGGGGAGGTATTTAGCGGACTTCCCCCTGCCAGGGAACACCTGTGACCCCAGGCAGCTGCGTGGAAGGCACCCCCAAATCTCCCCCAAACACTTAGCCGTGTTCCGGAATTCGGAGTGTGGGAAGGTTCCGTCATCTGTCTGCAGCGCCTGGGATCTCTTAGGAGCTCTTCGCGTGACTTCCCCGAGAGTCTCCTTGTGCGGGCTGCCGGGGAAAGGCTGGGGATGGGCTGGAAATGCAGGTAGCATGTAGTGCCTCCCCCTGGACAGGTGAGGTATTTAGCGGACTTACCCCTGCCAGGGAACACCTGTGACCCCAGGTAGCTACGTGGAGGGCGGCCACAAACCTCCCCCACAGAGTCAGCCGTGTTCCGGAATTCTGAGTATGGGAAGGTTCCGTCATCAGTCTGCAGCGCCTGGGATCTCCTAGGAGCCTTTCGTGTGTCTTCCCCGAGAGTCTCATAATTTGGGCTGCCGGGGAAAAGCGGGGGATTAGCTGGAAATGCAGGTATCATGTAGTGCCTCCCCCTGGAATGGCGAAGTATTTAGCGGACTTCCCCCTGCCAGGGAACACCTGTGACCCCAGGCAGCTGCGTGGAAGGCACCCCCAAACCTCCCCCAAACACTCAGCCGTGTTCTGGATTTCGGGGTGCGGGAAGGTTCCGTCATCTGTCTGCAGCGCCTGGTATCACCTAGGAGCTCTTCGCGTGACTTCCCCGAGAGTCTCCTTTTGCATGCTGACGGGGAAAGCCTGCGGATGGGCTGGAAATGCAGGTAGCATGTAGTGCCTCCCCATGGACAGGGGAGGTATTTAGCGGACTTCCCCTGCCAGGGAACACCTGTGACCCCAGGTAGCTACGTGGAGGGCAGCCACAAACCTCCCCCACACAGTCAGCCGTGTTCCAGAATTCTGAGTATGGGAAGGTTCCGTCATCTGTCTGCAGCGCCTGGGATCTCCTAGGAGCCCTTCGTGTGTCTTCCCCGAGAGTCTCATAGTTTGGGCTGCCGGGGAAAAGCGGGGGATTAGCTGGAAATGCAGGTAGCATGTAGTGCCACCCCCTGGACTGGCGAAGTATTTAGCGGACTTCCCCCTGCCAGGGAGCACCTGTGACACCAGGCAGCTTCGTGGAGGGTGGCCACAAAACTCCCCCACACAGTCAGACGTGTTCCGTAATACTGAAAGAGGGGAAGTTCCGTCTTCTGTCTGCAGCACCTGGGATCTCCTAGGAGCCCTTCGCGTGTAATCCCCGAGAGTCCCCTTGTGCGGGCTGCCGGGGAAAGGCGGGGGATGGGCTGGAAATGCAGGTAGCATGTAGTGCCTCCCCCTGTACAGGGGAGGAATTTATCGGAATTCCCCCTGCCAGGCAACAAATTTCACACCAGGCAGCTGCGTGGAGGGCGGCCACAAAACTCCCCCACACAGTCAGACGTGTTCCGAAATTCTGAGTGTTGGGAGGTTCCGTCTTCTGTCTACTGCGCCTGGGATCTCCTAGGAGACATTCACTTGTGTTCTCCGAGAGTGTCCTTGTGTGGGCAGCCGGGGAAATGCGGGGGAAGGGCTTGAAAATCAGGTAGCATGTAGTTCCTCCCCCTGGACAGGGGAGGTATTTAGCGGACTTCCCCCTGCCAGGGAACACCTGTGACCCCAGGTAGCTACGTGGAGGGCGGCCACAAACCTCCCCCAAAGAGTCAGCCGTGTCCCGGAATTCTGTGTTTGGGGAGGTTCCGAATTCTGTCTGCAGAGCCTGGGATCTCCTAGGAGCATTTCGCGTCTCTTGCCTCAGAGTGTCCTAGTGCAGGCTGCGGGGAAGAGGCTGGGGATGGGCTGAAAATGCAGGTAGCATGTAGTGCCTCCCCCTGTACAGGGGAGGTATTTAGCGGACTTCCCCCTGCAAGGCAACACATGTGACACAAGGCAGCTGTGTGGAAGTCGGCCACAAAACTCCCCCACACAGTCAGACGTGTTCCGGAATTCTGAGTGTTGGGAGGTTCCGTCTTGTGTCTGCTGCGCCTGGGATCTCCTAGGAGAACTTCACTTGTGTTCTCCGAGAGTGTCCTTGTGTGGGCAGCCGGGGAAATGTGGGGGAAGGGCTTGAAAATCAGGTAGCATGTAGTTCCTCCCCCTGGACAGGGGAGGATTTAGCGGAATTCCCCCTGCTAAGGAATACCTGTGTCCCCAGGCAGCTGCGTGGAAGGCGGCCCCAAACCTACCCCACACACTCAGCCGTGTTCCGGAATTCCGAGGTTGGGAAGGTTCCGTCATCAGTCTGCATCGCCTTGGATCTCCTAGGACCTCTTCGCGTGACTTCCCTGAGAGTCTACTTGTGCGGGCTGACGGGGAAAGGCGGGGGTTGGGCTGGAAATGCAGGTAGCATGTAGTGCCTCCCCCTGGATAGGGGAGGTATTTAGCGGACTTCTCCCTGCAAGGGATCACCTGTGACCCCAGGCAGCTGCGTGTAGGGCGGCCACAAACCTCCCCCAAACAGTCAGACGTGTTTCGTAATTCTGAGAGTCCGGAACTTTGGTCTTCTATCTGCAGCAACTGGGATCTCCTAGGAGCCCTTCGTGTGTCTTCCCCGAGAGTCTCATTGTTTGGGCTGCCGGGGAAAGGCGGGGTATTAGCTGGAAATGCAGGTAGCATGTAGTGCCTCCCCCTGGACAGGGGAGGTATTTAGCGGACTTCCCCCTGCCAGGGAACACCTGTGACCCCAGGCAGCTGCGTGGAAGGCACCCCCAAATCTCCCCCAAACACTTAGCCGTGTTCCGGAATTCGGAGTGTGGGAAGGTTCCGTCATCTGTCTGCAGCGCCTGGGATCTCCTAGGAGCTTTTCGCGAGACTTCCCCGAGAGTCTCCTTGTGCGGGCTGCCGGGGAAAGGCTGGGGATGGGCTGGAAATGCAGGTAGCATGTAGTGCCTCCCCCTGGACAGGGGAGGTATTTAGCGGACTTACCCCTGCCAGGGAACACCTGTGACCCCAGGTAGCTACGTGGAGGGCGGCCACAAACCTCCCCCACAGAGTCAGCCGTGTTCCGGAATTCTGAGTATGGGAAGGTTCCGTCATCTGTCTGCAGCGCCTGGGATCTCCTAGGAGGCTTTCGTGTGTCTTCCCCGAGAGTCTCATAATTTGGGCTGCCGGGGAAAAGCGGGGGATTAGCTGGAAATGTAGGTAGCATGTAGTGCCTCCCCCTGGACTGGGGAAGTATTTAGCGGACTTCCACCTGCCAGGGAGCACCTGTGACACCAGGCAGCTTCGTGGAGGGTGGCCACAAATCTCCCCCACACCGTCAGACGTGTTCCGTAATACTTAAAGTGGGAAGTTCCGTCTTCTGTCTGCAGCACCTGGGATCTCCTTGGAGCCCTTCGCGTGTAATCCCCGAGAGTCCCCTTGTGCGGGCTGCCGGGGAAAGGCGGTGGATGGGCTGGAAATGCAGGTAGCATGTAGTGCCTCCCCCTGTACAGGGGAGGAATTTATCGGAATTCCCCCTGCCAGGCAACAAATTTCACACCAGGCAGCTGCGTGGAGGGTGGCCACAAAACTCCCCCACACAGTCAGACGTTTTCCGAAATTCTGAGTGTTCGGAGTTTCCGTCTTCTGTCTACTGCGCCTGGGATCTCCTAGGAGACCTTCACTTGTGTTCTCCGAGAGTGTCCTTGTGTGGGCAACCGGGGAAAGGCGGGGGAAGGGCTTGAATATCAGGTAGCATGTAGTTCCTCCCCCTGGATAGGGGAGGAATTTAGCGGACTTCCCCCTGCCAGGGAACACCTGTGACCCCAGGTAGCTACGTGGAGGGCGGCCACAAACCTCCCCCAAAGAGTCAGCCGTGTCCCGGAATTCTGTGTTTGGGGAGGTTCCGAATTCTGTCTGCAGAGCCTGGGATCTCCTAGGAGCATTTCGCGTCTCTTGCCTCATAGTGTCCTAGTGCAGGCTGCGGGGAAAAGGCGGGGGATGGGCTGAAAATGCAGGTAGCATGTAGTGCCTCCCCCTGTACAGGGGAGGTATTTAGCGGACTTCCCCCTGCCAGGCAACACATGTGACACAAGGCAGCTGTGTGGAAGTCGGCCACAAAACTCCCCCACACAGTCAGACGTGTTCCGGAATTCTGAGTGTTGGGAGGTTCCGTCTTGTGTCTGCTGCGCCTGGGATCTCCTAGGAGAACTTCACTTGTCTTCACCGAGATTCTCCTTGTGCGGGCTGCCGGGGAAAGGCGGGGGATGTGCTGGAAATGCAGGTAGCATGTAGTGCCTCCCCATGGACAGGGGAGGAATTTAGCGGACTTCCCCCTGCCAGGGAACACCTGTGACCCCAGGCAGGTTCGTGGAAGTTGGCCCTAACCTCCCCCACACACTCAGCCGTGTTCCGGAATTCGGAGTGTGGGGAGGTTCCGTCTTCTGTCTGCAGCACCTGGGATCTCCTAGGAGCCCTTCGCGTGTCTTCCCCGAGAGTCTCCTTGTGCGGGCTGCCGGGGAAAGGTGGGGAATGGGCTGGAATTTCAGGTAGCATGTAGTGCCTCCCCTTGGACTGGGGAAGTATTTAGCGGACTTCCCCCTGCCAGGGAGCACCTGTGACACCAGGCAGCTTCGTGGAGGGTGGCCACAAAACTCCCGCACACAGTCAGACGTGTTCTGTAATACTGAAAGTGGGGAAGTTCCGTCTTCTGTCTGCAGCACCTGGGATCTCCTAGGAGCCCTTCGCGTGTAATCCCCGAGAGTCCCCTTGTGCGGGCTGCCGGGGAAAGGCGGGGGATGGGCTGGAAATGCAGGTAGCATGTAGTGCCTCCCCGTGTACAGGGGAGGAATTTATCGGAATTCCCCCTGCCAGGCAACAAATTTCACACCAGGCAGCTGCGTGGGGGGCGGCCACAAACCTCCCCCACACAGTCAGACCTGTTTCATAATTCTGAGAGTGGGGAAGTTTGGTCTTCCATCTGCAGCAACTGGGATCTCCTAGGAGCCCTTCGTGTGTCTTCCCCGAGAGTCTCATTTTTTGGGCTGCCGGGGAAAGGCGGGGTATTAGCTGGAAATGCAGGTAACATGTAGTGCCTCCCCCTGGACAGGGGAGGTATTTAGCGGACTTCCCCCTGCCAGGGAACACCTGTGACCCCAGGCAGCTGCGTGGAAGGCACCGCCAAACCTCCCCCAAACACTCAGCCGTGTTCTGGAATACGGAGTGTGGGAAGGTTCCGTCATCTGTCTGCAGCGCCTGGGATCTCCTAGGAGCTCTTCGCGTGACTTCCCCGAGAGTCTCCTTGTGCGGGTTGACGGGGAAAGGCTGGGGATGGGCTGGAAATGCAGGTAGCATGTAGTTCCTCCCCCTGGACAGGGGAGGTATTTAGCGGACTTCCCCCTACCTGGGAACACCTGTGACCCCAGGTAGCTACGTGGAGGGCGGCCACAAACCTCCCCCACAGAGTCAGCCGTGTTCCGGGATTCTGAATATGGGAAGGTTCCGTCATCTGTCTGCAGCGCCTGGGATCTCCTAGGAGCCCTTCGTGTGTCTTCCCCGAGAGTCTCATAGTTTGGGCTGCCGGGGAATAGCGGGGGATTAGCTGGAAATGCAGGTAGCATGTAGTGCCTCCCCCTGGACTGGCGAAGTATTTAGCGGACTTCCCCCTGCCAGGGAGCACCTGTGACACCAGGCAGCTTCGTGGAGGGTGGCCACAAAACTCCCCCACACAGTCAGACGTGTTCCGTAATACTGAAAGTGGGGAAGTTCCGTATTCTGTCTGCAGCACCTGGGATCTCCTAGGAGCCCTTCGCGTGTAATCCCCGAGAGTCCCCTTGTGCTGGCTGCCGGGGAAAGGCGGGGGATGGGCTGGAAATGCAGGTAGCATGTAGTGCCTCCCCGTGTCAGGGGAGGAATTTATCGGAATTCCCCCTGCCAGGCAACAAATTTCACACCAGGCAGCTGCGTGGAGGGCGGACACAAATCTCCCCCACACAGTCAGACTTGTTCCGGAATTCTGAGTGTTGGGAGGTTCCGTCTTATGTCTACTGCGCCTGGGATCTCCTAGGAGACCTTCACTTGTGTTCTCCGAGAGTGTCCTTGTGTGGGCACCCGGGGAAAGGCGGTGGAAGAGCTTGAAAATCAGGTAGCATGTAGTTCCTCCCCCTGGACAGGGGAGGATTTAGCGGACTTCCCCCTGCCAGGGAACACCTGTGTCCCCAGGCAGCTGCGTGGAAGGCGGCCCCAAACCTACCCCACACACTCAGCCGTGTTCCGGAATTCCGAGGTTGGAAAGGTTCCGTCATCAGTCTGCATCGCCTTGGATCTCCTAGGAGCTCTTCGCGTGACATCCCCGAGAGTCTCCTTGTGCGGGCTGACGGGGAAAGGCGGGAGTTGGGCTGGAAATGCAGGTAGCATGTAGTGCCTCCCCCTGGACAGGGGAGGTATTTAGCGGACTTCCCCCTGCAAGGCAACACATGTGACACAAGGCAGCTTCGTGTAGGGCGGCCACAATCCTCCCCCACACAGTCAGACTTGTTCCGGAATTCTGAGTGTTGGGAGGTTCCGTCTTATGTCTACTGCGCCTGGGATCTCCTAGGACACCTTCACTTGTGTTCTCCGAGAGTGTCCTTGTGTGGGCACCCGGGGAAAGGCGGTGGAAGGGCTTGAAAATCAGGTAGCATGTAGTTCATCCCCCTGGACAGGGGAGGATTTAGCGGAATTCCCCCTGCCAGGGAACACCTGTGTCCCCAGGCAGCTGCGTGGAAGGCGGCCCCAAACCTACCCCACACACTCAGCCGTGTTCCGGAATTCCGAGGTTGGGAAGGTTCCGTCATCAGTCTGCATCGCCTTGGATCTCCTAGGAGCTCTTCGCGTGACATCCCCGAGAGTCTCCTTGTGCGGGCTGACGGGGAAAGGCGGGAGTTGGGCTGGAAATGCAGGTAGCATGTAGTGCCTCCCCCTGGACAGGGGAGGTATTTAGCGGACTTCTCCCTGCAAGGGAACACCTGTGACCCCAGGCAGCTGCGTGTAGGGCGGCCACAATCCTCCCCCACACAGTCAGACTTGTTCCGGAATTCTGAGTGTTGGGAGGTTCCGTCTTATGTCTACTGCGCCTGGGATCTCCTAGGAGACCTTCACTTGTGTTCTCCGAGAGTGTCCTTGTGTGGGCACCCGGGGAAAGGCGGTGGAAGGGCTTGAAAATCAGGTAGCATTTAGTTACTCCCCCTGGACAGGGGAGGATTTAGCGGAATTCCCCCTGCCAGGGAACACCTGTGTCCCCAGGCAGCTGCGTGGATGGTGGCCCCAAACCTACCCCACACACTCAGCCGTGTTCCGGAATTCCGAGGTTGGAAAGGTTCCGTCATCAGTCTGCATCGCCTTGGATCTCCTAGGAGCTCTTCGCGTGACATCCCCGAGAGTCTCCTTGTGCGGGCTGACGGGGAAAGGCGGGAGTTGGGCTGGAAATGCAGGTAGCATGTAGTGCCTCCCCCTGGACAGGGGAGGTATTTAGCGGACTTCTCCCTGCAAGGGAACACCTGTGACCCCAGGCAGCTGCGTGTAGGGCGGCCACAATCCTCCCCCACACAGTCAGACTTTTTTCGTAATTCTGAGAGTGGGGAAGTTTGGTCTTCTCTCTGCAGCAACTGGGATCTCCTAGGAGCCCTTCGTGTGTCTTCCCCGAGAGTCTCATTCTTTGGTCTGCCGGGGAAAGACGGGGTAATATCTGGAAATTCAGGTAGCATGTAGTGCCTCCCCCCGGACAGGGGAGGTTTTTAGCGGACTTCCCCCTGCCAGGGAGCACCTGTGACACCAGGCAGCTTCGTGGAGGATGGCCACAAAACTCCCCCACACAGTCAGACGTGTTCCGTAATACTGAAAGTGGGGAAGATCCGTCTTCTGTCTGCAGCACCTGGGATATCCTAGGAGCCCTTCGCGTGTATCCCCGAGAGTCCCATTGTGCGGGCTGCCGGGGAAAGGCGGTGGATGGGCTGGAAATGCAGGTAGCATGTAGTGCCTCCCCCTGTACAGGGGAGGAATTTATCGGAATTCCCCCTGCCAGGCAACAAATTTCACACCAGGCAGCTTCGTGGAGGGCGACCACAAAACTCCCCCACACAGTCAGACGTGTTCCGAAATTCTGAGTGTTGGGAGGTTCCGTCTTCTGTCTACTGCGCCTGGGATCTCCTAGGAGACCTTCACTTGTGTTCTCCGAGAGTGTCCTTGTGTGGGCAACCGGGGAAAGGCGGGGTAAGGGCTTGAAAATCAGGTAGCATGTAGTTCCTCCCCCTGGACAGGGGAGGTATTTAGCGGACTTCCCCCTGCCTGGGAACACCTGTGACCCCAGGTAGCTACGTGGAGGGCGGCCACAAACCTCCCCCAAAGAGTCAGCCGTGTCCCGGAATTCTGTGTTTGGGGAGGTTCCGAATTCAGTCTGCAGAGCCTGAGATCTCCTAGGAGCATTTCGCGTTTCTTGCCTCAGAGTGTCCTAGTGCAGGCTGCGGGGAAAAGGCGGGGGATGGGCTGAAAATGCAGGTAGCATGTAGTGCCTCCCCCTGTACAGGGGAGGTATTTAGCGGACTTCCCCCTGCCAGGCAACACATGTGACTCAAGGCAGCTGTGTGGAATTCGGCCACAAAATCCCCCACACAGTCAGACGTGTTCCGGAATTCTGTGTTGGGAGGTTCCGTCTTGTGTCTGCTGCGCCTGGGATCTCCTAGGAGAACTTCACTTGTCTTCACCGAGATTCTCCTTGTGCGGGCTGCCGGGGAAAGGCGGGGGATGGGCTGGAAATGCAGGTAGCATGTAGTGCCTCCCCATGGACAGGGGAGGAATTTAGCGGACTTCCCCCTGCCAGGGAACACCTGTGACCCCAGGCAGGTTCGTGGAAGTTGGCCCTAACCTCCCCCACACACTCAGCCGTGTTCCGGAATTCGGAGTGTGGGGAGTTTCCGTCTTCTGTCTGCAGCAACTGGGATCTCCTAGGAGCCCTTCGCGTGTCTTCCCCGAGAGTCTCCTTGTGCGGGCTGCCGGGGAAACGCGGGGAATGGGCTGGAATTTCAGGTAGCATGTAGTGCCTCCCCCTGGACTGGGGAAGTATTTAGCGGACTTCCCCCTGCCAGGGATCACCTGTGACACCAGGGAGCTTCGTGTAGAGTGGCCACAAAACTCCCCCACACAGTCAGACATGTTCCGTAATACTGAAAGTGGGGAAGTTCCGTCTTCTGTCTGCAGCACCTGGGATCTCCTAGGAGCCCTTCGCGTGTAATCCCCGAGAGTCCCCTTGTGCGGGCTGCCGGGGAAAGGCGGGGGATGGGCTGGAAATGCAGGTAGCATGTAGTGCCTCCCCGTGTACAGGGGAGGAATTTATCGGAATTCCCCCTGCCAGGCAACAAATTTCACACCAGGCAGCTGCGTGGAGGGCGGCCACAAACCTCCCCCGCACAGTCAGACCTGTTTCATAATTCTGAGAGTGGGGAAGTTTGGTCTTCTATCTGCAGCAACTGGGATCTCCTAGGAGCCCTTCGTGTGTCTTCCCCGAGAATCTCATTGTTTGGGCTGCCGGGAAAAGGCGGGGTATTAGCTGGAAATGCAGGTAGCATGTAGTGCCTCCCCCTGGACAGGGGAGGTATTTAGCGGACTTCCCCCTGCCAGGGAACACCTGTGACCCCAGGCAGCTGCGTGGAAGGCACCCCCAAACCTCCCCCAAACACTCAGCCATGTTCCGGAATTCGGAGTGTGGGAAGGTTTCGTCATCTGTCTGCAGCGCCTGGGATCTCCTAGGAGCTCTTCGCGTGACTTCCCCGAGAGTCTCCTTGTGCGGGCTGACGGGGAAAGGCTGGGGATGGGCTGGAAATGCAGGTAGCATGTAGTTCCTCCCCCTGGACAGGGGAGGAATTTAGCGGACTTCCCCCTGCCAGGGAACACCTGTGACCCCAGGTAGCTACGTGGAGGGCGGCCACAAACCTCCCCCACAGAGTCAGCCGTGTTCCGGGATTCTGAGTATGGTAAGGTTCCGTCATCTGTCTGCAGCGCCAGGGATCTCCTAGGAGCCCTTCGTGTGTCTTCCCCGAGAGTCTCATAGTTTGGGCTGCCGGGGAAAAGCGGGGGATTAGCTGTAAATGCAGGTAGCATGTAGTGCCTCCCCCTGGACTGGCGAAGTATTTAGCGGACTTCCCCCTGCCAGGGAGCACCTGTGACACCAGGCAGCTTCGTGGAGGGTGGCCACAAAACTCCCCCACACAGTCAGACGTGTTCTGTAATACTGAAAGTGGGGAAGTTCCGTCTTCTGTCTGCAGCACCTGGGATCTCCTAGGAGCCTTTCGCGTGTAATCCCCGAGAGTCCCCTTGTGCGGGCTGCCGGGGAAAGGCGGGGGATGGGCTGGAAATGCAGGTAGCATGTAGTTATTCCCTTGGACAGGGGAGGTATTTAGCGGACTTCCCCCTGCCAGGCAACACATGTGACACCAGGCAACTGGGTGGATGGTGGCCACAAAACTCCCCCACACAGTCAGACTTGTTCCGGAATTCTGAGTGTTGGGAGGTTTCGTCTTCTGTATGCTGCGACTGGGATCTCCTAGGAGCCCTTCACTTGCCTTCCCCGAGAGTCTCCAAGTGCGGCCTGCCGGGGAAATGAGGGGGATGTGCTGGAAATGCAGGTAACATGTAGTGCCTCCCCCTGGACAGGGGAGGTATTTAGCGTACTTCCCCCTGCAAGGGAACACCTGTGACCCCAGGCAGCTGCATGGGGAGAGGCCACAAACCTCCCCAACACAGTCAGACCTGTTCCGTAATTCTGAGCATGGGGAGGTTCCTTCTTCTGTCTGCAGCGCCTGGGATCTCCTAGGAGCCCTTCGCGTGTCTTCCCCTAGTATCTCCTATTGCGGGCTGCAGGGAAAATGCGGGGGATGGGCTGTAAATGCAGGTAGCATTTAGTGCCTCCCACTGGACAGGGGAGGTATTTAGCGGACTCCCCCTGCCTGAGAACACATGTAATCCCAGGTAGCTGCGTGGAGGGCGGCCCCAAACCTCCTCCACACACACAGCCGTGTTCCAGAATTCTGAGTGTGGGGAGGTTCCGTCTTCTGTCTGCAGCACCTGGGATCCCCTAAGAGCCCTCCGCGTGTCTTCCCCTAGTGTCTGCTAGTGCGGGCTCCCGGGGAATGTGGGGGTTAGCCTGGAAATGCAGGTAGCATCTAGTGCCTCCCCTTGGACATGGGAGGAAATTACCTGAATTCCCCCTGCCATGCAACGCGTGTGACAACAGTCAGATTCGTGGTGGGAGGTCCCAAACCTCCCTCACACTCTCGGCCGTGTTCCGGAATTCTGAGTGTTGGGAGTTTCCGTCTTCTTTCTGCAGCGCCTGGTATCTCAAATGAGCCCTCCGCGTGTCTTCCCCGAGTGTCTCCTAGTGCGGGTTTCAATGGAAATGCGGGGGTTGTGCTGCAATGCAGGTAGCATCCAGTGCCTCCCCCTGGACAGGGGAGGTAATTAGCGGACTTCCCCCTGCCAGGCAAAACCAGTGACACCAGGCAGCTGCGTGGAGGGCGGCCCCAAACCTCCCCCACACACTCGACCGTGTTCCGGAATTCTGAGTGTGGGGAGGTTCCGTCTTTTGTCTGCAGCGCCTGGGATCTCCTAGGACCCCTCCGCGTTTTTTCCCCGAGCATTTCTTATTGAGGGCTGCCGGGGAAATGCAGGGGTTGGCTTGGAAATGAAGGTAGCATCTAGTGCCTCCTCCAGGACAGGGGAGGTAATTAGCGGATTTCCCACTGCAATGCATCACCTGTGACCCCAGGCAGCTCGTGGAGGGTGGCCCCATTCCTCCCACACACACTTGGCCGTGTTCCGGAATTCTGAGTGTGGGGAGTTTCTGTCTTCTGCCTGCAGCGCCTGGGATCCCCTAGGAGCCTTCCGCGTGTCTTTCCCTAGTGTCTGCTAGTGCGGGATGCCGGGGAAATGCGGAGGTTGGGCTGGAAATGCAGGCAGCATCAATTGCCTCCTCCGGTACAGGGGAGGTAATTAGCAGATTTCCCGCAGCAATGCAACACCTGTGACCCCAGGCAGCTTCGTGGAGAGCGGCCCCAAACATCCCATACACACTCGGCCGTGTTCCGGAATTCTGAGAATGGGGAGGTCCCGTCGTCTGTCTGCAGCGCCTGGGATCTCCTAGGAGACTTCCGAGTGTCTTCCCCGACTGTCTCCTAGTGCGGGTATCAATGGAAATGCGGGGGTTGTGCTGCAATGCAGGTAGCATCTAGTGCTTCCCCCTGGACAGGGGAGGTAATTAGCGGATTTCTCCCTGCTAGGCAACACCTGTGACAACAGGCATCTGCGTGGAGTGTGGCCTCAATCCTCCCCAACAAACTCGGCCGAGTTCCGGAATTCTGAGTGTGAGGAGGTTCCGTCTTCTGTCTGCAGCGCCTGGTATCTCAAAAGAGCCCTCCGCGTGTCTTCCCCGAGTGTCTCCTAGAGCGGGTTTCAATGAAAATGCGGGGGTTGGGCTGGAAATGCAGGTAGCATCCAGTGCCTCCCCTTGGCAGGGGAGGTAATTAGCGGATTTCTCCCTGCCAGGCAACACCTGTGACACCAGGCATCTGCGTGGAAGTCGGCCCCAAACCTCCCCCACACACTCGGCCGTGTTCTGGAATTCTGAGTGTGGGGAGATTCCGTCGTCTGTCTGCAGCACCTGGGATTTCCTAGGAGCCATCCGGGTGTCTTTCCCGAGCGTCTCCTAGTGCGGGATGCCAGGGAAACGCGGGGGATAGGCTGGAAATGCAGGTAGCATCTAGTGCCTCCCACTGGACAGGGGAGGTAATTAGCTGAATTCCCCCTGCCATGCAACACCTGTGACACCATGCAGCTGCGTGGTGGGAGGTCCCAAATCTCCCACACACTCTCGGCCGTGTTCCGGAATTCTGAGTGTTGGGAGTTTCCGTCTTCTTTCTGCAGCGCCTGGTATCTCAAATGAGCCCTCCGCGTTTCTTCCCCGAGTGTCTCCTAGTGCGGATTTCAATGGAAATGCGGGGGTTGTGCTGCAATGCAGGTAGCATCTAGTGCATCCCCTTGGACAGGGGAGGTATTTAGCGGACTTCCCCCTGCAAGGCAAAACCTGTGACACCAGGCAGCTGCGTGGTGGGTGGACCCAAACCTCCCCCACACACTCGGCCGTGTTCCAAAAATCTGATTGTGGGGAGGTTCCGTCTTTTGTCTGCAGCTCCTGGGATCTCCTAGGAGCACTCCACCTGTCTTCCCTGAGTGTTTCCTAGTGCGGTCATCCGGGCAAATGCGGGGATTGGGCTGGAAATGCTAGTAGCATCTAGTGCGTCCCCATGGACAGGGGAGGTTATTAACGGACTTCCCCCAGCTAGGCAAAACCTGTGACATCAGCAGGTTCGTGGAGGGCGGCCCCAAAACTGCCACACACACTCGGCCGTGTTCTGCAATTCTGAGTGTGGAGAGGTTCCGTCTAGGTCTGCAGCGTCTGGGATCACCTAGGAGCCCTCCGAGTGTCTCCCCCGAGTGTCCCCTACTGAGGGATCTCAGGGAAAGGCGGGGGCTGGACTGGAAATGCAGGTAGCATCTAGTGCCTCCTCCTGGACAGGGGAGGTAATTAGCGGACTTCCCACTGCCAGGCAACACCTTTGACACCAGGCAGCTGCGTGGAGGTTGGCCCTAAACCTCCCCGACATACTCGGCCTTTTTCCGGAATTCTGAGTGTGGGTATGTTCCGTCTATTGTCTGCAGCGTCTGCGAACACCTGCAGCCCTCCGCCAGTCTTCCCCGAGTGTCCCCTTGTATGGGATGACAGCGAAAAGCCGGGGTTGTGCTGGAAATGCAGGTAGAATCTAGTGCCTCCACCTGGACATCGGAGGTAATTAGCGGACTTCCCCCTGCCAGGCAACACCTGTGACACCAGGCAGCTGCGTGGAGTGCGGCCACAATCCTCCCCCACACACTCGGCCATTATCAGGAATTCTGAGTCTGGGAGGTTCCGTCTTCTGTCTGCAGCGCCTGGGATCTCCTAGGAGCCTTCCGCGTGACTTCAACTTGTGTCTCTTTGTGCGGGATGACGGGGAAATGCGGGGGTTGTGCTGGAAAAGCAGGTAGCATCTAGTACCTGCCCCTGGACAGGGGAGGTAATTAGGGGAATTCCCCCTGCCAGGCAACACCTGTGACACCTGGCAGCTGCATGGATGTCTGCCCCAAACCTCCCTCACACACTCGGCCTTGTTGCGGAATTCTGAGTTTGGGGTGTTTGCGTCATCAGTCTACAGCGCCTGGGATCTCCAAGGAGCCCTCCGCGTGTATTCCCCGAATGTCTCATATTGCAGGCTTACGGCGAAATGCAGGGGTAGGCCTGGGAATGCAGGTACCATCTAGTGCCTCTCCCTGAACAGGGGAGGTAATTAGCGGACTTCCCCCTGCAAGGTAAAACCTGTGACAACAGGCACCTGCGTGGAGGTTGGTCCCAAACCTCCCCCACACACTCGGCCGTGTTCCGGAATTCTGATTGTGGGGAGGTTCCGTCTTCTGTCTGCAGTGCCTGGGATCACCTAGAAGCCCTGCGCGTGACTTCCCCTAGTGTCTCTTAGTGCGGGATGCCGGGGAAATGCGGGGGTTGGCCTGGAAATGCAGGTAGCGTCTAGTGCCTCCCCCTGGACTGGGGAGGTTATTAGCGTACTTCCCCCTGTCAGGCAACTCCTGTGACCCCTGGCAGCTGCGTGGAGGTTGGCCCCAAACTTCCCCACACTATCGGATGTGTTCCGGAATTCTGAGGGTTGGGAGGTTCCGTCTTCATTCTGCAGCGCCTGGGATCTCCTAGGAGCCCGCCGCGTGTCTTCCCTTAGTGTCCCTTAGTGCGGGATGCCGGGGAAATGCAGGGATTGGGCTGGAAATGCAGGTAGCATCAAATGCCTCCCCCTGGACAGGGGAGGTAATTAGGTGACTTTCCCCTGCCATGCAACACCTGTGACACCAGGCAGCTGAGCGGAGGGCTGTCCCAAACCTCCCCCACACTCTCGGCCCTGTTCCGGAATTCTGATGTTTGGGAGGTTCCGTCTTTTGTCTGCAGCGCCTGGGATCTCAAAAGGGCCCTCCGCGTGTCTTCCCCGAGTGTTTCCTAGTGCGGGTTTCAATGGAAATGCGAGGGTTGAGCTGCAATGCAGGTAGCATCTAATGCTTCCCCTGGACAGGGGAGGTAATTAGCGAATTTCCCAAAGCCAGGGAACACCTGTGACCCCTGGCAGCACGTGGAGGTTGGCCCCAATATTCCCCACACTCTCAGATGTATTCCGGAATTCTGAGTGTGGGGAGGTTCCGTCTTCTGTCTGCAGCGCCTGGGATCTTCTAGGAGCCCTCCGCGTGTCTTCCCCGAGTGTTTCCTAGTGCGGGCTTTCGGGGAAAAGTGGGGGTTTGGCTGGAAATTCAGGTAGCACCTAGTGCCTCCAGCTGAACAGGGGACGTAATTAGCGGTCTTCCCCCTGCCAAGCAACACCTATAAAACCAGGCAGCTTCGTGGAGGGCGGCCCCAAACCTCCCCCACACACTCGGCCGTGTTCCGGTATTAAGAATGTGGGGAGGTTTCGTCTTCTGTCTGCAGCGCCTGTTATCTCCTAGGAGCCCTCCTTGTGTCTTCCCCTATTGTCTCTTTGTGCGGAATGCCAGGGAAAAGCGGGGGTTGGGTTGGAAATGCAGGTAGCATCTAGTGACTCCCACTGGACAGGGGAGTTAATTTGCGGACTTCCCGCTACCAGGCAACACCTGTGACACCAGGCAGCTGCGTGGAGTTTGGCCCTAAACTTCCCCGACATACTCGACCGTGTTCCGGAATTCTGAGTGTGGGGATGTTCCGTCTTCTGTCTGCAGCTCCTGTTAACTCCTGGAGCCCTCCGCCTCTGTTCCCCGAGTGTCCCCTTGTATGGGAAGACGGCGAAATGCCGGGGTTGTGCTGGAAATTCAGGTAGTATCTAGTGCCTCCCCCTGGAAAGGGGAGGTAATTAGCGGAGTTCCCCTGCCAGGCAACACCTCTGACACCAGGCAGCTGCGTAGAGGGTGGTCCCAAACCTCCCACACACACTCGGCCATTATCCAGATTTCTGAGTGTGCGGAGGATCCGTCTTCTATCTGCAGCGCCTATGATCTCCTAGGAGCCTTCCGCGTGTCTTCCCCGAGTGTCTACTAGTGCGGGTTTCAATGGAAATGCGGGGGTTGTGCTGCAATGTAGGTAGCATCTAGTGCTTCCCCTGGACAGGGCAGGTATTTAGCGGATTTCTCCCTGCTAGGCAACACCTGTGACAACAGGCAGGTGCGTGGAGGGTTTCCCTAATCCTCCCCGACATACTCGGCCGTGTTCCGGAATTCTGAGTGTGGGGAGGTTCCGTCATCTGTCTGCAGCATCTGGGATCTCCTAGGAGCCCTCTGCGTGTCTTCCCTGAGTGTCTACTAGTGCAGGCTGCCGGGGAAATGCGGGGGTTGGGCTGGAAATGCAGGTAGCATCTAGTGAATCCACATGGACATGGGAGGTAATTAGCGGACTTCCCCCTGCCAGGCAACACCTGTGACACCAGGCAGGTTCGTGGAGGGTGGCCCTAATCCTCCCCGACATACTCGGCCGTGTTCCGGAATTCTGAGTGTGGGGAGGTTCCGTCTTCTGTCTGCAGCGACTGGGATTTCCTAGGAGCCCTCCGCGAGTATTCCCCGAGTGTCTCATAGTGCGGGCTTCAATGGAAAGGCGGGGGATGGGTTGGGAATGCAGGTAGTATCTAGTGCATCCTCCTGGACAAGGGAGGTAATTAGCTGACTTCCCCCTGCCAAGCAACACCTGTGACACCAGGCAGCTGCGTGGAGGTCGGCCCCAAACCTCCCCCACACACTCGGCCGTGTTCCGGAATTCTGAGTGTGGGGAGGTTCCGTCGTCTGTTTGCAGCGCCTGGGATCTCCTAGGAGCCCTCCACGTGTCTTCCCCTAGTGTCTCCGTGTGCGGGATTCCAGGGAAATTCTGGGAAGGGCTGGAAATGCAGGTAGTATCTAGTGCCTTCCCCTTGACAGGGGAGATAATTAGCGGATTCCCCCTGCCAGGCAACACCTGTGACACATGGCAGCAGCGTGGAAGGAGGCCCCAAATCTCCCCCACACACTCGGCCGTGTTCCGGGATTCTGACTGTGCAGAGGTTCCGTCTTCTGTCTGCAGCGCCTGAGATCTCCTAGGAGCCGTCCGCCTGTCTTCCCAGAGTGTCTCCTAGTGCGGGCTGCCAGGGAGATGCGGGGGTTGGGCTGGAAATGCAGGTAGAAACTAGTGCCTCCCCCTGGACAGGGGAGGTAATTAGCGGAACTCCCCCTGCCAGGCAACACCTGTGACACCAGACAGCTGCTTGGAGGGCTGCCAAAAACCTCCCCACACACTCGGGCGTGTTCGGGAATTCGGACTGTGGGGAGGTTTCGTCTTCTGTCTGCAGCGCCTGAGATCTCCTAGGAGCCGTCCGCGTGTCTTCCCCGAGTGTCTCCTAGTGCTGGCTGCCGGGGAAATGCGGGGGTTGGGCTGGAAATGCAGGTAGCATCTAGTGCCTCCACCTGGACAGGGGAGGTAATTAGCGGACTTCCACATGCCAGGAAACACCTGTGACACCAGGCAGCTGCGTGGAGTGCGACCCTAATTCTTCCCAACACACTCGGCCATGATACGGAATTCTGAGTCTGGGGAGGTTCCGTCTTCTGTCTGCAGCGCCTGGGATCTCCTAGGAGCCTTCCGTGTGTCTTCAACTTGTGTCTCATGGTGCGGGATGACAGGGAAATGCGGGGGTTGTGCTGGAAAAGCAGGTAGCATCTAGTACCTGCGCCTGGACAGGGGAGGAATTTAGCGGAATTCCCCCCGCCAGGCAACACCTGTGACACCTGACAGCTGCATGGAAGTCTGCCCCAAACCTCCCTCACACACTCGGGCTTGTTGCGGAATTCTGAGTTTGGGGAGTTTGCGTCTTCAGTCTGCAGCGCCTGGGATCTCCTAGAAGCCCTCCGCGTGTATTCCCCGAGTGTCTCATATTGCGGTATTATGGCGAAAGGCAGGGGTAGGCATGGAAATGCAGGTATCATCTAGTGCCTCTCCCTGGATAGGGGAGGTAATAAGCGGAATTCCCACTGGAAGGCAAAACCTGTGACACCAGGCAGCTGCGTGGAGGTTGGTCCCAAACCTCCCCCACACACTCGGCCGTGTTCCGGAATTCTGATTGTGGGGAGGTTCCGTCTTTTGTCTACAGTGCCTGGGATCACCTAGGGGCCCTCCGCGTGACTTCCCCTAGTGTCTCTTAGTGCGGGATGCCTGGGAAAGGCGGGGGTTGGGCTGGTAATGCAGGTAGCATCAAGTGCCTCCCCCTGGACTGGGGAGGTTATTAGCGGACTTCCCCCTGCAAGGCAAAACCTGTGACACCAGGCAGCTGCGTGGAGGTTGGTCCCAAACCTCCCGCACACACTCGGCCGTGTTCCGGAATTTTGATTTTGGGGAGGTTCCGTCTTTTGTCTGCAGTGCCTGGGATCACCTAGGAGCCCTCCGCTTGGCTTCCCCAAGTGTCTCATAGTGCGGGATGCCTGGGAAAGGCGGGGGTTGGGCTGGTAATGCAGGTAGCATCAAGTGCCTCCCCCTGGACAGGGGAGGTAATTAGCGGACTTCCCCCTGCCAGGCAACACCTGTGACACCAGGCAGCTGTGTGGAGGGTGGCCCTAATCCACCCCGACATACTCGGCCGTGTTCCGGAATTCTGAGTGTGGGGATGTTCCGCCTTCTGTCTGCAGCGCCTGGGAACTCCTGGAACACTCCGCATCACTTCCCCGAGTTTCTCCTTGTGCTGGCTGCCGGGGAAAGGCGGGGTTTGTGCTGGAAATGCAGGTAGCATCTAGTGCCTCCCCCTTGACAGGGGAGGTAATTAGCGGAATTCCCCCTGCCATGAAACACCTGTGACACCAGGCAGCTGCGTGGAGTGCGGCCTCAAACATCCCCCACTCACCAGGGCGTGTTCCGGAATTCTGAGTGTGGGGAGGTTCCGTCGTCTGTTTGCAGAGCCTGGGATCTACTAGGAGCACTCCACGTGTCTTCCCCTAGTGTCTCCATGTGCGAGATGCCAGGGAGATGCGGGGGTTGGGCTGGAAATGCAAGTAGAATCTAGTGCCACCCCCTGAAGAGGGGAGGTAATTAGCGGAATTCCCCCTGCAAGGCAACACCTGTGACACCAGAGAGCTGCGTGGAGGGCTGCCAAAAACCTCCCCACACACTCGGGCGTGTTCTGGAATTCTGACTGTGGGGAGGTTTCGTCTTGTGTCTGCAGCGCCTGAGATCTCCTAGGAGCCGTCCGTGTGTCTTCACCGAGTGTCTCCTATAGCGGGCTGCCGGGGAAATGCGGGGGTTGGGCTGGAAAAGCAGGTAGCATCTAGTACCTGCCCCTGGACAGGGGAGGAAATTAGCGGAATTCCCCCGCCAGGCAACACCTGTGACTCCTGACAGCTGCATGGAAGTCTGCCCCAAACCTCCCTCACACTCTCGGCCTTGTTGCGGAATTCTGAGTTTGAGGAGTTTGCGTCTTCAGTCTGCAGCGCCTGGTATCTCCTAGGAGCCCTCCGCGTGTATTCCCCGAGTGTCTCATATTGCGGTCTTACGGCGAAAGTCAGGAGTAGGCCTGGAAATGCAGGTACCATCTAGTGCCTCTCCCTGGATAGGGGAGGTAATTAGCGGAATTCCCCCTACAAGGCAAAACCTGTGACACCAGGCAGCTGCGTGGGGGTTGGTCCGAAACCTCCCCCACACACTCGGCCGTGTTCCGGAATTCTGATTGTGGGGAGGTTCCGTCTTTTGTCTGCAGTGCCTGGGATCACCTAGGAGCCCTCCGCGTGTCTTCCCCTAGTGTCTCTTAGTGCGGGATGCCTGGGAAAGGCGGGGGTTGGGCTGGTAATGTAGGTAGCATCAAGTGCCTCCCCCGGACTGGGAATGTTATTAGCCGACTTCCCCACGCAAGGCAAAACCTGTGACACCAGGCAGCTGCGTGGAAGTTGGTCCCAAACCTCCCCCAAACACTCGGCCGTGTTCCGGAATTCTGATAGTGGGGAGGTTCCGTCTTTTGTCTGCAGTGCCTGGGATCAACTAGGAGCCCTCCGCGTGTCTTCCCCTAGTTTCTCTTAGTGCGGGATGCCTGGGAAAGGCGGGGGCTGGGCTGGTAATGCAGGTAGCATCAAGTGCCTCCCCCTGGACAGGGGAGGTAATTAGCGGAATTCCCCCTGCCAGGCAACACCTGTGACACCAGGCAGCTGCGTGGAGTTTGGCCCTAAACCTCCCCGACATACTCGACCGTGTTCCGGTATTCTGAGTTGGGGAGGTTCCGTCTTCAGTCTGCAGCAATTGGGATCTCCTAGGAGCCGTCCGCGTGTCTTCCCCGAGTGTCCCCTTGTATGGGCTGACGGCGAAATGCCGGGGTTGTGCTGGAAATGCAGGTAGAATCTAGTGACTCCCCCTGGACTGGAGAGGTAATTAGCGGACTTCCCCCTGCCAGGCAACACCTGTGACACCAGGCAGCTGCGTGGAGGGAGGCCCCAAACCTCACTCACACACTCGGCCGTGTTCCGGGATTCTGACTGTGCGGAGGTTCCGTCTTCTTTCTGCAGCGTCTGGGATCTCCTAGGAGCCCTCCACGTGTCTTCCCCGAGTGTATCCTAGTGCGGGCTCTCGGGGAAATGCGGCGTTTGGGCTGGATATGCAGGAAGAATCTAGTGACTCCCCTTAGACAGAGGATATAATTAGCGGACTTCTCCCTGCCATGCAAAACCTGTGACACTTGGCAGCTTCAGGCAGGGAGGCCCCAAACCTCCCCCACACACTCGGCCGTGTTACGGAATTCTGACTGTGGGGAGGTTCCGTTTTCTGTCTGCAACGCCTGAGATCTCCTAGGAGCCGTCCGGGTTTCTTTCCTGAGTGTCTCCTAGTGCGGGCTGCCAGGGAAATGCGGGGGTTGGTCCGGAAATGCAGGTAGCATCTAGTGCCTCCCCATGGACAGGGGAGGTAATTAGCGGATTTCACCTTGCAAGGCAACACCTGTGACACCAGGCACCTGCTTGGAGGGTGGCCCAAAACCACCCGATACACTCGGCCGTGTTCCGGAATTCTGAGTGTGTGGAGGTTCCGTCTTCTGTCTGCAGCGCCTGGGATCTCCTAGGAGCCCTCTGCGTGTCTTCCCCGAGTGTCTCCTTGTGCGGGCTTTTGGGGAAAAGTGGGGGTTTGGCTGGAAATTCAGGTAGCACCTAGTGCCTCCAGCTGAACAGGGGACGTAATTAGCGGACTTCCCCCTGCTAAGACTCACCTATGACACCAGGCATCTTCGTGGAGGGCGGCCCCAATCCTCCCCCACACACTCGGCCGGTGTTCCGGTATTATGAGTGTTGGGAGCTTCCGTCTTCGGTCTGCAGCGCGTGTTATCTCCTAGGAGCCCTCCGCGTGTCTTCCCCTATTGTCACTTTGTGCGGGATGCCAGGGAAAGGCGGGGGTTGGGCTGGAAATGCAGGTAGCATCTAGTGACTCCCCCTGGACAGGGAGTAAATTAGCGGACTTCCCGCTACCATGCAACACCTGTGATACCAGGCAGCTGCGTGGAGTTTGGCCTTAACCTCCCCGACATACTCGACCGTGTTCCGGAATTCTGAGTGTGGGGATGTACCGTCTTTTGTCTGCAGCTCCTGGGAACTCCTGTAGCCCTCCGCCTGTCTTCCCCGAGTGTCCCTTTGTATGGGCTGAAGGCGAAATTCCGGGGTTGTGCTGGAAATTCAGGTAGCATCTAGTGCCTCCCCCTGGACATGGGAGGTAATTAGCGGAATTCCCCCTGCCAAGCAAAACCTCTGACACCAGGCAGCTGAGTAGAGGGCGGCCCGAAACCTCCCCCACACACTCGGCCATTATTCAGATTTCTGAGTGTGGGGAGGTTCCGTCTTCTGTCTGCAGCGCCTGTGAACTCCTAGGAGCCTTTCTCGTGTCTTCCCCGAGTGTCTCCTAGTGCGGGTTTCCGGGGAAATGCGGGGGTTAGACTGGAATGCAGGTAGAATCTAGTGCCTCCACCTGGACAGGGGAGGTAATTAGCTGACTTACCCCTGCCATGCAACACCTGTGACACCAGGCAGCTGCGTGGAGGGCGGTCCCAAACCTCCCCCACACTCTCGGCCCTGTTCCGGAATTCTGAGTGTTGGGAGGTTCCGTCTTCTGTCTGCAGCGCCTTGGATCTCAAAAGGGCCCTCCTCGTGTCTTCCCCGAGTGTCTCCTAGTGCGGGTTTCAATGGAAATGCGGGGGTTGTGCTGCAATGCAGGTAGCATCTAGTGCTTCCCCTGGACAGGGCAGGTAATTAGCGGATTTCTCCCTGCTAGGCAACACCTGTGACAACAGGCAGGTGCGTGGAGGGTTTCCCTAATCCTCCCCGACATACTCGGCCGTGTTCCGGAATTCTGAGTGTGGGGATGTTCCGTCTTCTCTCTGCATCGCCTGGGAACTCCTGGAGCCCTCCGCCACTCTTCCTCGAGTTTCTCCTAGTGCGGGCTGCAGGGTAAAAGCGGGGTTTGTTCTGGAAATGCAGGTAGCATCTAGTGCCTCCCCTTTGACAGGGGAGGTAATTAGCGGAATTCCCCCTGCCAGGAAAAACCTGTGACACCAGGCAACTGCGTGAGTGCGGCCCAAATATCCCACAATCACTAGGACGTGTCCGGAATCTTGATGTGGGGAGGTTCCGTCTTCTGTCTGCAGCGCCTGGGATCTAATAGGAGCCATCCGCGTGTCTTCCCCGAGTGTCTCCTAGTGCGGGCTTCTGGGGAAAGGTGGGGGTTTGGCTGGAAATTCAGGTAGCATCTAGTGCCTCCCCCTGATCAGGGGAAGTAATTAGCGGACTTCCCCCTGCCAAGCAAACACCTATGACACCAGGCAGCTTCGTGGATGGCGGCCCCAAACCTCCCCCACACACTCAGCCGTGTTCCGGAATTCTGAGTGTGGGGAGGTTCCGTATTCAGTCTACAGCGCCTGTTATCTCCTAGGAGCCCTCCGCGTGTCTTCCCCTATTGTCTCTTTGTGCGGGATGCCAGGGAAATGCGGGGGTTGGGCTGTTATTGCAGGTAGCATCTAGTGAATCCCCCTGGTCAGCGGAGTTTATTAGCGGAATTCCCCCTACCAGGCAACACATGTGACATCAGGAAGCTGCTTGGAGGTTGGCCCAAAACCTCCCCGACGTACTCGGCCTTGTTCTGGAATTCTGAGTCTGGGGATGTTCCGTCCTCTGTCTGCAGCCCCTTGGAGCTCCTGTTGCCCTCCTCGTGTCTTCCCCGAGTGTCTCCTACTGCGTGCTGCCGGGGATATGCGGGGTTTGTGCTGGAAATGCAGGTATAATCTAGTGCCTCCCCCTGGAAACGGAAGGTAATTAGCGGACTTCCCCCTGCCAGGCAACACCTATGACACCTGGCAGCTGCGTGGAAGGCGGTCCCAAACCTACCCCACATTCTCGGGCCTGTTCCGGAATTCTGAGTGTTGGGAGGTTCCGTCTTTGGTCTGTAGAGCCTGGGATCTCAAAAGGGCCCTCCGCGTGTCTTCCCCGAATGTCTCCTAGTGCGGGCATCCAGTCAAATTCGGGGGTTGTTCTGTAAATGATGGTAGCATCTAGTGCGTCCCACTGGACAGGGGAGGTAATTAGCATACTTCCCCCAGCCAGGCAACACCTGTGACATCAGCAGCTACGTGGAGGGTTGCCCCAAAACTGCCACACACACTCGGCCATGTTCCGGAATTCTGAGTGTGGGGAGGTTCCGTCGTCTGTTTGCAGCGCCTGGGATTTCCTAGGAGTCCTCCACGTGTCTTCCCCGAGTGTCTCCGAGTGAGGGCTTCCAGGAAAATGCAGGGATGGGCTGGACATGCAGGTAGCATGTAGTGCCTCACCCTGGACAGGGGAGGTAACTAGCGGAATTCCCCCTTCCAGGCAACACCTGTGACATCAGGCAGCTGCGTGGAAGGCGGCCATAAACCTCCCCCACATACTCGGTCGTGTTCCGGAATTCTGAGTGTGGGGTTGTTTCGTCTTCTGTCTGCAGCGCCTGGGATCTCCTACAGCCCTCTGCCGGTCTTCCCCGAGTTTCTCCTAGTGCGGGCTGCCGGGGAAAGTCGGGGAATGGGATGGAAATGCATGTATCATCTAGTGCCTCCCCCTTGACAGGGGAGGTATTTAGCGGACTTCCCACTGCCAGGAAACACCTGTGACCTCAGGCAGCTGCGTGGAGGGCGGCCCCAAACTTCCCCCCAATCACACGGACGTGTTCCGGATTTCTGAGAGTGGGGAGGTTCCGTCTTCTGTCTGCAGCGACTGGGAACTCCGAGGAGCCCTCCGCGTGTCTTCACCGAGTGTCACCTAGTGCGGGTTTCCAGGGAAATGCGGAGTTTGGGCTGGATATTAAGGTAGCATCTAGTGCCTTCCCCTGGACAGGGGAGGTAATTAGCGGACTTCCCCCAGCCAGGCAACACCTGTGACACCTGGCAGCTGCGTGGAAGGCGGCCCCAAACCTCCCTCACACACTCGGCCGTGTTCTGGAATTCTGAGTTTGGGGAGGTTGCGTCTACAGTCTGCAGCGCCTGGGATCTCCTAGGAGCCCTCCGCGTGTCTTCCCCGAGTGTCCCCTTGTATGGGCTGACGGAGAAATGCCGTGGTTGTGCTGGAAAAGCAGGTAGAATCTAGTGCCTCCCCCTGGACAGGGGAGGTAATTAGCGGACTTCCCCCTGCCAGGCAACACTTGTGACACCTGGCAGCTGCATTGTATTCTGCCCCAAAATTCCCTCACACACTCGGCCGTGTTCCGGAATTCTGAGAGTGGGGAGTATGCGTTTTCAGCCTGCAGCGCCTGGGATCTCCTACAGCCCTCTGCCGGTCTTCCCCGAGTTTCTCCTAGTGCGGGCTGCCGGGGAAAGTCGGGGAATGGGATGGAAATGCATGTATCATCTAGTGCCTCCCCCTTGACAGGGGAGGTATTTAGCGGACTTCCCACTGCCAGGAAACACCTGTGACCTCAGGCAGCTGCGTGGAGGGCGGCCCCAAACTTCCCCCAATCACACGGACGTGTTCCGGATTTCTGAGAGTGGGGAGGTTCCGTCTTCTGTCTGCAGCGACTGGGAACTCCGAGGAGCCCTCCGCGTGTCTTCACCGAGTGTCACCTAGTGCGGGTTTCCAGGGAAATGCGGAGTTTGGGCTGGATATTAAGGTAGCATCTAGTGCCTTCCCCTGGACAGGGGAGGTAATTAGCGGACTTCCCCCAGCCAGGCAACACCTGTGACACCTGGCAGCTGCGTGGAAGGCGGCCCCAAACCTCCCTCACACACTCGGCCGTGTTCTGGAATTCTGAGTTTGGGGAGGTTGCGTCTACAGTCTGCAGCGCCTGGGATCTCCTAGGAGCCCTCCGCGTGTCTTCCCCGAGTGTCCCCTTGTATGGGCTGACGGAGAAATGCCGTGGTTGTGCTGGAAAAGCAGGTAGAATCTAGTGCCTCCCCCTGGACAGGGGAGGTAATTAGCGGACTTCCCCCTGCCAGGCAACACTTGTGACACCTGGCAGCTGCATTGTATTCTGCCCCAAAATTCCCTCACACACTCGGCCGTGTTCCGGAATTCTGAGAGTGGGGAGTATGCGTTTTCAGCCTGCAGTGCCTGGGATCTCCTAGGAGAACTCTGCGTGTCTTCCCCGAGTGTCTCTTATTGCGGGCTTAGGGCGAAAGGCAGGGTTAGGCCTGGAAATGCAGGTAGCATCTAGTGCCTCCCCCTTGGCAGGGGAGGTAATTAGCTGACTTCCCCCTGCAAAGCAACACCTGTGACACCAGGCAGCTGCGTGGAGGTCGGCCCCAAACCTCCCCCACACACTCGGACGTGTTCCGGAATTCTGAGTGTGGGGAGGATCCGTCTTCTGTCTGCAGCGCCTGGGATATCCTAGGAGCATTCCGCGTGTCTTCCCCGAGTGTCTCCTAGTGCGGGCTGCCGGGGAAATGTGGGGGTTGGGCTGGAAATGCAGGTAGAATCTAGTGCCTCCACCTGGACAGGGGAGGTAATTAGCGGACTTCCCCCTGCCAGGCAACACCTGTGACACAAGGCAGCTGCGTGGAGTGCGGCCCCAATCCTCCCCCACACACTCGGCCATGATCCGGAATTCTGAGCCTGGGGAGGTTCCGTCTTCTGTCTGCAGCACCTGGGATCCCCTAGGAGCCTTCCGCGTGTCTTCAACTTGTGTCTCTTTGTGCGGGATGATGGGGAAAGGCGGGGGTTGTGCTGGAAAAGCAGGTAGCATCTAGAACCTGAACCTGGACAGGGGAGGAAATTAGCGGAATTCCCCCTGCAAGGCAAAACCTGTGACACCCGGCAGCTGCGTGGAGGTTGTTCCCAATCCTCCCCCACACACTCGGCCGTGTTTCGGAATTCTGATTGTGGGGAGGTTCCGTCTTCTGTCTGCAGTGCCTGGGATCACCTAGGAGCCCTCCACGTGTCTTCCACTGGTGTCTCTTAGTGCGGGATGCCGGGGAAAGGCGGGGGTTGGGCTGTAAATGCAGGTAGCATCTAGTGCTTTCCCCTGGGCTGGGGAGGTTATTAGCGTACTTCCCCCTGTCAGGCAACACCTGTGACCCCTGGCAGCTGTGAGGAGGTTGGCCCCAAACTTCCCCACTCTATCGGATGTGTTCCCTAATTCTCAGAGTGGGAAAGTTCCGTCTTCTGTCTGCAGCGCCTGAAATCTCCTAGGAGCCGTCCGCGTTTCTTTCCTGAGTGTCTCCTAGTGCGGGCTGCCAGGGAAATGCGGGGGTTGGTCTGGAAATGCAGGTAGAATCTAGTGCCTCTCCCTGGACTGGGGAGGTAATTAGCGGATTTCACCCTGCAAGGCAACACCTGTGACATCAGGCAGCTGCGTGGAAGGCGGCCATAAACCTCCCCCACATACTCGGTCGTGTTCCGGAATTCTGAGTGTGGGGTTGTTTCGTCTTCTGTCTGCAGCGCCTGGGATCTCCTACAGCCCTCTGCCGGTCTTCCCCGAGTTTCTCCTAGTGCGGGCTGCCGGGGAAAGTCGGGGAATGGGATGGAAATGCATGTATCATCTAGTGCCTCCCCCTTGACAGGGGAGGTATTTAGCGGACTTCCCACTGCCAGGAAACACCTGTGACCTCAGGCAGCTGCGTGGAGGGCGGCCCCAAACTTCCCCCAATCACACGGACGTGTTCCGGATTTCTGAGAGTGGGGAGGTTCCGTCTTCTGTCTGCAGCGACTGGGAACTCCGAGGAGCCCTCCGCGTGTCTTCACCGAGTGTCACCTAGTGCGGGTTTCCAGGGAAATGCGGAGTTTGGGCTGGATATTAAGGTAGCATCTAGTGCCTTCCCCTGGACAGGGGAGGTAATTAGCGGACTTCCCCCAGCCAGGCAACACCTGTGACACCTGGCAGCTGCGTGGAAGGCGGCCCCAAACCTCCCTCACACACTCGGCCGTGTTCTGGAATTCTGAGTTTGGGGAGGTTGCGTCTACAGTCTGCAGCGCCTGGGATCTCCTAGGAGCCCTCCGCGTGTCTTCCCCGAGTGTCCCCTTGTATGGGCTGACGGAGAAATGCCGTGGTTGTGCTGGAAAAGCAGGTAGAATCTAGTGCCTCCCCCTGGACAGGGGAGGTAATTAGCGGACTTCCCCCTGCCAGGCAACACTTGTGACACCTGGCAGCTGCATTGTATTCTGCCCCAAAATTCCCTCACACACTCGGCCGTGTTCCGGAATTCTGAGAGTGGGGAGTATGCGTTTTCAGCCTGCAGTGCCTGGGATCTCCTAGGAGAACTCTGCGTGTCTTCCCCGAGTGTCTCTTATTGCGGGCTTAGGGCGAAAGGCAGGGTTAGGCCTGGAAATGCAGGTAGCATCTAGTGCCTCCCCCTTGGCAGGGGAGGTAATTAGCTGACTTCCCCCTGCAAAGCAACACCTGTGACACCAGGCAGCTGCGTGGAGGTCGGCCCCAAACCTCCCCCACACACTCGGACGTGTTCCGGAATTCTGAGTGTGGGGAGGATCCGTCTTCTGTCTGCAGCGCCTGGGATATCCTAGGAGCATTCCGCGTGTCTTCCCCGAGTGTCTCCTAGTGCGGGCTGCCGGGGAAATGTGGGGGTTGGGCTGGAAATGCAGGTAGAATCTAGTGCCTCCACCTGGACAGGGGAGGTAATTAGCGGACTTCCCCCTGCCAGGCAACACCTGTGACACAAGGCAGCTGCGTGGAGTGCGGCCCCAATCCTCCCCCACACACTCGGCCATGATCCGGAATTCTGAGCCTGGGGAGGTTCCGTCTTCTGTCTGCAGCACCTGGGATCCCCTAGGAGCCTTCCGCGTGTCTTCAACTTGTGTCTCTTTGTGCGGGATGATGGGGAAAGGCGGGGGTTGTGCTGGAAAAGCAGGTAGCATCTAGAACCTGAACCTGGACAGGGGAGGAAATTAGCGGAATTCCCCCTGCAAGGCAAAACCTGTGACACCAGGCAGCTGCGTGGAGGTTGTTCCCAATCCTCCCCCACACACTCGGCCGTGTTTCGGAATTCTGATTGTGGGGAGGTTCCGTCTTCTGTCTGCAGTGCCTGGGATCACCTAGGAGCCCTCCGCGTGTCTTCCACTGGTGTCTCTTAGTACGGGATGCCGGGGAAAGGCGGGGGTTGGGCTGTAAATGCAGGTAGCATCTAGTGCTTTCCCCTGGGCTGGGGAGGTTATTAGCGTACTTCCCCCTGTCAGGCAACAACTGTGACCCCTGGCAGCTGCGAGGAGGTTGGCCCCAAACTTCCCCACTCTATCGGATGTGTTCCCTAATTCTGAGAGTGGGAAATTTCCGTCTTCTGTCTGCAGCGCCTGAGATCTCCTAGGAGCCGTCCGAGTTTCTTTCCTGAGTGTCTCCTAGTGCGGGCTGCCAGGGAAATGCGGGGGTTGGTCTGGAAATGCAGGTAGAATCTAGTGCCTCTCCCTGGACTGGGGAGGTAATTAGCGGATTTCACCCTGCAAGGCAACACCTGTGACACCAGGCAACTGCTTGGAGGGTGGCCCCAAACCTCCCCGACACACTCGGCCGTGTTCCGGAATTCTGAGTGTGGGGATGTTCCGTCTTCTGTCTGCAGTGCCTTGGATCTCCTAGGAGCCCTCCGTGTGTCTTCCCCGAGTGTCTCCTAATGCGGGCTCCCGGGGAAATGCCGGGGTTGGTCTGGAAATGCAGGTAACATCTTGTGCCTCCACCTGGACAGGGGAGGTAATTAGAGGACTTCCCCCTGCCAGGAAGCACCTGTGACACCAGGCAGCTGCATGGAGTGAGGCCCAAATCCTCCCCCACACACTCGGCCGTGATCCGGAGTTCTGAGTCTTGGGAGGTTCCGTCTTATGTCTCCTGCGCCTGGAATCTCCTAGGAGCCCTCCACTTGTCTTAAACTAGTGTGTCATTGTGCGGGATGCCGGGGAAAGGCGGGGGTTGGGCTGGAAAAACAGGTAGCATCTATTGCCTGCCTCAGGACAGGGGAGGTAATTAGCGGAATTTCCCCTGCCAGGCAACACCAGTGACACCTGGCAGCTGCATGGAATTCTGCTCCAAAACTCCCTCACACACTCGGCCATGTTCCGGAATTCTGCGAGTGGGGAGTTTGCGTCTTCAGCATGCAGTGCCTGGGATCTCCTAGGAGAATTCCGCGTGACTTCCCCGAGTGTCTCTTATTGCGGGCTTACGGCGAAAGGCAGGGTTAGGCCTGGAAATGCAGGTAGCATCTAGTGCCTCACCCTGGACAGTGGAGTTAATTAGCTGACTTCCCCCTGCCAGGCAACACCTGTGACACCAGGCAGCTGCGTGGAGTTCTGCCCCAAATCTCCCCCACACACTCGGCCGTGTTCCGGAATTCTGAGTGTGTGGAGTTTACATCTTCTGTCTGCAGCGCCTATGATCTCCTAAGAGCCCTCCGCGTGTCTTCCTCGAGTGTCTCCTAGTGCGGGCTGCCGGGGAAATGTGGGGGTTGGGCTGGAAATGCAGTTAGAATCTAGTGCCTCCACCTGGACAGGGGAGGTAACTAGCGGACTTCCCCCTGCCAGGCAACACCTGTGATACCAGGCAGCTGCGTGGATTGCGGCCCCAATCCTCCCCCACACACTCGGCCATGATCCGGAATTCTGAGCCTGGGGAGGTTCCGTCTTCTGTCTGCAGCGCCTGGGATCTCCTAGGAGCCTTCCGCGTGTCTTCAACTTTTGTCTCTTTGTGCGGGATGACGGGGAAAGGCGGGGGTTGTGCTGGAAAAGCAGGTAGCATCTAGTACCTGCCCCTGGACAGGGGAGAAAATTAGCGGAATTCCCCCTGCAAGGCAAAACCTGTGACACCAGGAAGCTGCGTGGAGGTTGGTCCCAAACCTCCCCCACTCACCAGGGCGTGTTCCGGAATTCTGAGTGTGGGGAGGTTCCGTCGTCTGTTTGCAGCGCCTGGGATCTCCTAGGAGCCCTCCACATGTCTTCCCCTAGTGTCTCCATGTGCGGGATGCCAGGGAGATGCGGGGGTTGGGCTGGAAATGCAGGTAGAAACTAGTGCCTCCCCCTGGACAGGGGAGGTAATTAGCGGAATTCCCCCTGCCAGGCAACACCTGTGACACCAGAGAGCTGCGTGGAGGGCTGCCAAAAACCTCCCCACACACTCGGCCGTGTTCTGGAATTCTGACAGTGGTGAGGTTTCGTCTTCTGTCTGCAGCGCCTGAGATCTCCTAGGAGCCGTCCGTGTGTCTTCCCCGAGTGTATCCTAGTGCGGGCTGCCGGGGAAATGCGGGGGTTGGACTGGAAATACACGTAGCATCTAGTACCTACCCCTGGACAGGGGAGGAAATTAGCGGAATTCCCCCCGCCAGGCAACACCTGTGACACCTGACAGCTGCATGGAATTCTGCCCCAAACCTCCCTCACACACTCGGCCTTGTTGCGGAATTCTGAGTTTGAGGAGTTTGCGTCTTCAGTCTGCAGCGCCTGGTATCTCCTAGGAGCCATCCGCGTGTATTCCCCGAGTGTCTCATATTGCGGTCTTACGGCGAAAGGCAGCGGTAGGCCTGGAAATGCAGGTACCATCTAGTGCCTCTCCCTGGATAGGGGAGGTAATTAGTGGAATTCCCCCTGCAAGGCAAAATCTGTGACACCAGGCAGCTGCGTGGTGGTTGGTCCCAAACCTCCCGCACACACTCGGCCGTGTTCCGGAATTCTGATTGTGGGGAGGTTCCGTCTTTTGTCTGCAGTGCCTGGGATCACCTAGGAGCCCTCCGCGTGTCTTCCCCTAGTGTCTCTTAGTGCGGGATGCCTGGGAAAGGCGGGGGTTGGGCTGGTAATGCAGGTAGCATCAAGTGCCTCCCCCTGGACAGGGGAGGTAATTAGAGGACTTCCCCCTGCCAGGCAACACCTGTGACATCAGGCAGCTGCGTGGAGGGTGGCCCTAATCCTCCCCGAAATACTCGGCCGTGTTCCGGAATTCTGAGTGTGGGGATGTTCCGTCTTCTGTCTGCAGCGCCTGGGAAGTCCTGGAACACTCCGCATCTCTTCCCCGATTTTCCCCTTGTGCTGGCTGCCGGGGAAAGGCGGGGTTTGTGCTGGAAATGCAGGTAGCATCTAGTGCCTCCCCCTTGACAGGGGAGGTAATTAGCGGAATTCCCCCTGCCATGAAAAACCTGTGACACCAGGCAGCTGCGTGGAGTTTGGCCCCAAACATCCCCCACTCACCAAGGCGTGTTCCGGAATTCTGAGTGTGGGGAGGTTCCGTCTTCTGTCTGCAGCGCCTGGGATCTACTAGGAGCCATCCGCGTGTCTTCCCCGAATGTTTCCTAGTGCGGGCTGCTGGGGAAAAGTGGGGGTATGGCTGGAAATTCAGGTAGCACCTAGTGCCTCCAGCTGAACAGGGGACGCAATTAGCGGACTTCCCCCTGCTAAGCAACACCTATAACACCAGGCAGCTTCGTGGAGGGCGGCCCCAAAACTCCCCCACATACTCGGACGTGTTCAGGTATTACGAGATTGGGGAGGTTCCGACTTCTGTCTGCAGCGCGTGTTATCTCCTAGGAGCCCTCCGCGTGTCTTCCCCTATTGTCACTTTGTGCGGGATGCCAGGGAAATGCGGGGGTTGGGCTGGAAATGCAGGTAGCATCTAGTGACTCCCCCTGGACAGGGGAGTAAATTAGCGGACTTCCCGCTACCATGCAACACCTGTGATACCAGGCAGCTGCGTGGAGTTTGGCCCTAAACCTCCCCGACATACTCGACCGTATTCCAGAATTCTGAGTGTGGGGATGTTCCGTCTTTTGTCTGCAGCTCCTGGGAACTCCTGTAGCCCTCCGCCTGTCTTCCCCGAGTGTCCCTTTGTATGGGCTGATGGCGAAATGCCGGGGTTGTGCTTGAAATTCAGGTAGCATCTAGTGCCTCTCCCTGGACATGGAGGTAATTAGCGGAATTCCCCCTGCCAAGCAAAACCTCTGACACCAGGCAGCTGACTAGAGGGCGGCCCGAAACCTCCCCCACACTCTCGGCCCTGTTCCGGAATTCTGAGTATTGGGAGGTTCCTTCTTCTGTCTGCAGCGCCTTGGATCTCAAAAGGGCCCTCCTCGTGTCTTCCCCAAGTGTCTCCTAGTGCGGGTTTCAATGGAAATGCGGGGGTTGTGCTGCAATGCAGGTAGCATCTAGTGCTTCCCCTGGACAGGGCAGGTAATTAGCGGATTTCTCCCTGCTAGGCAACACCTGTGACAACAGGCAGGTGCGTGGAGGGTTTCCCTAATCCTCCCCGACATACTCGGCCGTGTTCCGGAATTCTGAGTGTGGGGATGTTCCGTCTTCTCTCTGCATCGCCTGGGAACTCCTGGGGCACTCCGCCACTCTTCCTCGAGTTTCTCCTAGTGCGGGCTGCAGGGTAAAAGCGGGGTTTGTTCTGGAAATGCAGGTAGCATCTAGTGCCTCCCCTTTGACAGGGGAGGTAATTAGCTGAATTCCCCCTGCCAGGAAAAACCTGTGACACCAGGCAACTGCGTGAGTGCGGCCCAAATATCCCACAATCACTAGGCCGTGTTCCGGAATTCTGATGTTGGGAGGTTCCGTCTTCTGTCTGCAGCGCCTGGGATCTAATAGGAGCCATCCGCGTGTCTTCCCCGAGTGTCTCCTAGTGCGGGCTTCTGGGGAAAGGTGGGGGTTTGGCTGGAAATTCAGGTAGCATCTAGTGCCTCCCCCTGATCAGGGGAAGTAATTAGCGGACTTCCCCCTGCCAAGCAACACCTATGACACCAGGCAGCTTCGTGGAGGGCGGCCCCAAACCTCCCCGACACACTCAGCCGTGTTCCGGAATTCTGAGTGTGGGGAGGTTCCGTCTTCGGTCTACAGCGCCTGTTATCTCCTAGGAGCCCTCCGCGTGTCTTCCCCTATTGTCTCTTTGTGCGGGATGCCAGGGAAATGCGGGGGTTGGGCTGTTAATGCAGGTAGCATCTAGTGAATCCCCCTGGACAGCGGAGTTTATTAGCGGAATTCCCCCTACCAGGCAACACATGTGACATCAGGAAACTGCGTGGAGTTTGGCCCAAAACCTCCCCGACATACTCGGCCTTGTTCTGGAATTCTGAGTGTGGGGATGTTCCGTCCTCTGTCTGCAGCTCCTGGGAGCTCCTGTTGCCCTCCTCGTGTCTTCCCCGAGTGTCTCCTACTGCGTGCTGCCGGGGATATGCGGGGTTTGTGCTGGAAATGCAGGTATAATCTAGTGCCTCCCCCTGGAAACGGAAGGTAATTAGCGGACTTCCCCCTGCCAGGCAACACCTATGACACCTGGCAGCTGCGTGGAAGGTGGTCCCAAACCTACCCCACATTCTCGGGCCTGTTCCGGAATTCTGAGTGTTGGGAGGTTCCGTCTTTGGTCTGTAGAGCCTGGGATCTCAAAAGGGCCCTCCGCGTGTCTTCCCCGAATGTCTCCTAGTGCGGGCATCCTGGGCAAATTCGGGGGTTGTGCTGTAAATGATGGTAGCATCTAGTGCGTCCCACTGGACAGGGGAGGTAATTAGCATACTTCCCCCAGCCAGGCAACACCTGTGACATCAGCAGCTACGTGGAGGGTTGCCCCAAAACTGCCACACACACTCGGCCATGTTCCGGAATTCTGAGTGTGGGGAGGTTCCGTCGTCTGTTTAGCGCCTGGGATCTCGTCGGAGCCATCCACGTGTCTTCCTCGAGTGTCTCTGAGTGAGGGCTTCCAGGAAAATGCAGGGATGGGCTGGACATGCAGGTAGCATGTAGTGCCTCACCCTGGACAGGGGAGGTAATTAGCGGAATTCCCCCTTCCAGGCAACACCTGTGACATCAGGCAGCTGCGTGGAAGGCGGCCATAAACCTCCCCCACATACTCGGTCGTGTTCCGGATTTCTGAGTGTGGGGTTGTTCCGTCTTCTGTCTGTCTGCAGCGCCTGGGATCTCCTGCCGCCCTCTGCCAGTCTTCCCCGAGTTTCTCCTAGTGCGGGCAGCCGGGGAAAGTCGGTGAATGGGGTGGAAATGCATGTATCATCTAGTGCCTCCCCCTTGACAGGGGAGGTATTTAGCGGACTTCCCATTGCCAGGCAACACCTGTGACACCAGACAGCTGCGTGGAGGTCTGCCAAAAACCTTCCCACACACTCGGCCGTGTTCCGGAATTCTGAGTGTTGGGAGGTTCCGTCTTCTGTCTGCAGCGCCTGGGATCTCCTAGGAGCCCTCCGCGTGTATTCCCCGAGTGTCTCATATTGCGGGCTTACGGCGAAAGGCAGGGGTAGGCCTGGAAATGCAGGTAACATCTAGTGCCTCTCCCTGGACAGGGGAGGTAATTAGCGGAATTCCCCCTGTCAGGCAACACCTGTGACACCAGGCAGCTGCGTGGAGGTTGGCCCTAAACCTCCCCGAAATACTCGGTCGTGTTTCGGAATTCTGAGTGTGGGGATGTTCCGTCTTTGGTCTGCAGCGCCTGAGAACTCCTGGATCACTCCGCCTCTCTTCCCTGAGTTTTCCTAGTGCGGGCTGCCGGGGAAAGGCGGGGTTTGTTCTGGAAATGCAGGTAGCATCTCTTGCCTCCCCCTTGATAGGGGACGAAATTAGCGGAATTCCCCCTGCCATGAAATACCTGTGACACCAGGCAGCTGCGTGGAGTGCGGCCTCAAATATTCCCCACTCACTTGGCCGTGTTCCGGAATTCTGAGTGTGGGGAGGTTCCGTCTTCTGTCTGCAGCGCCTGGGATCTACTAGGAGCCCTCCGCGTGTCTTCCCCGAGTGTTTCCTAAGGCGGGCTGCCGGGGAAAAGTGGGGGTTTGGCTGGAAATTCAGGTAGTACCTAGTGCCTCCAGCTGAACAGGGGACGTAATTAGCGGACTTCCCCCAGCCATGCAACACCTATAACAAAAGGCAACTTCGTGGAGGGCGGCCCCAAACCTCCCCCACACACTCGGCCGTGTTCCGGAATTCTGAGTTGGGGATGTTCCGTCTTCAGTCTGCAGCACTTGGGATCTCCTTGGAGCCGTCCGTGTGTCTTCCCCGAGTGTCCCCTTGTATGGGCTGACGGCAAAATGACAGGGTTGTGCTGGAAATGCAGGTAGAATCTAGTGCCTCCCCCAGGACAGGGGAGGTAATTAGCGTACTTCCCCCTGCCAGGCAACACCTGTGACACCAGGCAGCTGCATGGAGGGAGGCCCCATACCTCCCCCACACACTCGGCCGTGTTCCGGAATTCTGATTGTGGGGAGGTTCCGTCTTCTGTCTGCAGTGCCTGGGATCACCTAGGAGCCCTCCGCGTGTCTTCCCCTGGTGTGTCTTAGTGCGGGATGCCGGGGAAATGCGGGGGTTGGGCTGGAAATGCAGGTAGCATCTACTGCCTCCCCCTGGACTGGGGAGGTTATTAGCGTACTTCCCCCTGTCAGGCAACACCTGTGACCCCTGGCAGCTGCGTGGTGGTTGGCCCCAAACTTCCCCACACTATCGGATGTGCTCCGGAATTCTGAGTGTTGGGAGGTTCCGTCTTCAGTCTGCAGGGCCTGGGATCTCCTAGGAGCCCGCCGCGTGTCTTCCCCTAGTGTCCATTAGTGCGGGATGCCGGGGAAATGTGGGGGTTGGGCTGGAAATGCTGGTAGCATCAAGTGCCTCCCCCTGGACAGGGGAGGTAATTAGCGGACTTCCCCCTGTCAGGCAACACCTGTGACACCAGGCAGCTGCGTGAAGGGTGGCCCTAAACCTCCCCGAAATACTCGGCCGTGTTCCGGAATTCTGAGTGTGGGGATGTTCCGTCTTTTGTCTGCAGCGCCTGAGAACTCCTGGAACACTCCGCCTCTCTTCCCCGAGTTTCTCCTAGTGCGGGCTTCCGGGGAAAGACGGGGTTTGTGCTGGAAATGCAGGTAGCATCTCTTGCCTCCCCCTTGACGGGGGAGGAAATTAGCGGAATTCCTCCTGCCATGAAACACCTGTGACACAAGGCAGCTGCGTGGAGTGCGGCCCCATTCCTCCCCCACACACTAGGCCATGATCCGGAATTCTGAGTGTGGGGAGGTTCCGTCTTCTGTCTGCAGCGCCTGGGATCTCCTTGGAGCATTCCGCGTGTCTTCTACTGGTGTCTCCTTTTGCGGATGACGGGGAAATGCGGGGGTTGTGATGGAAAAGCAGGTAGCATCTAGTACCTGCCACTGGACAGGGGAGGAAATTAGCGGAATTCCCCCTGCCAGGCAACACCTGTGACACCTGACAGCTGCATGGAAGTCTGCCCCAACACTCCCTCACACACTCGGCCTTGTTGCGGAATTCTGAGTTTGGGGAGTTTGCGTCTTCAGTCTGTAGCGCCTGGGATCTCCTAGGAGCCCTCCGCGTGTCTTCCCCAAGTGTTTCCTAGTGCTGGCTGCCGGGGAAAATTGGGGGTTTGGCTGGAAATTCAGGTAGCACCTAGTGCCTCCAGCTGAACAGGGGACGTATTTAGCGGACTTACACCTGCAAAGCAATACCTATAACACCAGGCAGCTTCGTGGAGGGCGGCCCCAAACCTCCCCCACACACTCGGCCGTGTTCCGGTATTATGAGTGTGGGGAGGTTCCGTCTTCTCTCTGCAGCGCCTGTTATCTCCTATGAGCCCTCTGTGTGTCTTCCCCTGTTGTCTCTTTTTGCGGGATGCCAGGGAAAGGCGGGGGTTGGAATGGAAATGCAGGTAGCATCTAGTGACTCCCCCTGCACAGGGGAGTTAATTAGCAGACTTCCCCCTACCAGGCAACACCTGTGACCCCTGGCAGCTGCGTGGAAGTTGGCCCTAAACCTCCCGGACATACTCGACGGTGTTCCGGAATTCTGAGTTGGGGATGTTCCGTCTTCAGTCTGCAGCACTTGGGATCTCCTAGGAGCCGTCCGTGTGTCTTCCCCGAGTGTCCCCTTGTATGGGCTGACGGCGAAATGCCGGGGTTGTGCTGGAAATGCAGGTAGAATCTAGTGCCACCCCCTGGACTGGGAAGGTAATTAGCGGACTTCCCTCTGCCAGGAAACACATGTGACACCAGGCAGCTGCGTGGAGGGAGGCCCAAAACCTCCCCCACACACTCGGCCGTGTTCCGTGATTCTGACTTTGCGGAGGTTCCGTCTTCTCTCTGCAGCACCTGAGATCTCCTAGGAGCCGTCCGCATGTCTTCCCCGAGTGTCTCCTAGTGCGGGCTGCCAGGGAAATGCGGGGGTTGGGATGGAAATGCAGGTAGAAACTAGTGCCTCCCCCTGGACAGGGGAGGTAATTAGCGGAATTCCCCCTGCCAGGCAACACCTGTGACACAAGGCAGCTGCGTGGAGTGCGGCCCCAATCCTCCCCCACCCACTCGGCCATGATCCGGAATTCTGAGCCTGGGGAGGTTCCGTCTTCTGTCTGCAGCACCTGGGATCCCCTAGGAGCCTTCCGCGTGTCTTCAACTTGTGTCTCTTTGTGCGGGATGATGGGGAAAGGCGGGGGTTGTGCTGGAAAAGCAGGTAGCATCTAGAACCTGAACCTGGACAGGGGAGGAAATTAGCGGAATTCCCCCTGCAAGGCAAAACCTGTGACACCCGGCAGCTGCGTGGAGGTTGTTCCCAATCCTCCCCCACACACTCGGCCGTGTTTCGGAATTCTGATTGTGGGGAGGTTCCGTCTTCTGTCTGCAGTGCCTGGGATCACCTAGGAGCCCTCCACGTGTCTTCCACTGGTGTCTCTTAGTGCGGGATGCCGGGGAAAGGCGGGGGTTGGGCTGTAAATGCAGGTAGCATCTAGTGCTTTCCCCTGGGCTGGGGAGGTTATTAGCGTACTTCCCCCTGTCAGGCAACACCTGTGACCCCTGGCAGCTGTGAGGAGGTTGGCCCCAAACTTCCCCACTCTATCGGATGTGTTCCCTAATTCTCAGAGTGGGAAAGTTCCGTCTTCTGTCTGCAGCGCCTGAAATCTCCTAGGAGCCGTCCGCGTTTCTTTCCTGAGTGTCTCCTAGTGCGGGCTGCCAGGGAAATGCGGGGGTTGGTCTGGAAATGCAGGTAGAATCTAGTGCCTCTCCCTGGACTGGGGAGGTAATTAGCGGATTTCACCCTGCAAGGCAACACCTGTGACATCAGGCAGCTGCGTGGAAGGCGGCCATAAACCTCCCCCACATACTCGGTCGTGTTCCGGAATTCTGAGTGTGGGGTTGTTTCGTCTTCTGTCTGCAGCGCCTGGGATCTCCTACAGCCCTCTGCCGGTCTTCCCCGAGTTTCTCCTAGTGCGGGCTGCCGGGGAAAGTCGGGGAATGGGATGGAAATGCATGTATCATCTAGTGCCTCCCCCTTGACAGGGGAGGTATTTAGCGGACTTCCCACTGCCAGGAAACACCTGTGACCTCAGGCAGCTGCGTGGAGGGCGGCCCCAAACTTCCCCCAATCACACGGACGTGTTCCGGATTTCTGAGAGTGGGGAGGTTCCGTCTTCTGTCTGCAGCGACTGGGAACTCCGAGGAGCCCTCCGCGTGTCTTCACCGAGTGTCACCTAGTGCGGGTTTCCAGGGAAATGCGGAGTTTGGGCTGGATATTAAGGTAGCATCTAGTGCCTTCCCCTGGACAGGGGAGGTAATTAGCGGACTTCCCCCAGCCAGGCAACACCTGTGACACCTGGCAGCTGCGTGGAAGGCGGCCCCAAACCTCCCTCACACACTCGGCCGTGTTCTGGAATTCTGAGTTTGGGGAGGTTGCGTCTACAGTCTGCAGCGCCTGGGATCTCCTAGGAGCCCTCCGCGTGTCTTCCCCGAGTGTCCCCTTGTATGGGCTGACGGAGAAATGCCGTGGTTGTGCTGGAAAAGCAGGTAGAATCTAGTGCCTCCCCCTGGACAGGGGAGGTAATTAGCGGACTTCCCCCTGCCAGGCAACACTTGTGACACCTGGCAGCTGCATTGTATTCTGCCCCAAAATTCCCTCACACACTCGGCCGTGTTCCGGAATTCTGAGAGTGGGGAGTATGCGTTTTCAGCCTGCAGTGCCTGGGATCTCCTAGGAGAACTCTGCGTGTCTTCCCCGAGTGTCTCTTATTGCGGGCTTAGGGCGAAAGGCAGGGTTAGGCCTGGAAATGCAGGTAGCATCTAGTGCCTCCCCCTTGGCAGGGGAGGTAATTAGCTGACTTCCCCCTGCAAAGCAACACCTGTGACACCAGGCAGCTGCGTGGAGGTCGGCCCCAAACCTCCCCCACACACTCGGACGTGTTCCGGAATTCTGAGTGTGGGGAGGATCCGTCTTCTGTCTGCAGCGCCTGGGATATCCTAGGAGCATTCCGCGTGTCTTCCCCGAGTGTCTCCTAGTGCGGGCTGCCGGGGAAATGTGGGGGTTGGGCTGGAAATGCAGGTAGAATCTAGTGCCTCCACCTGGACAGGGGAGGTAATTAGCGGACTTCCCCCTGCCAGGCAACACCTGTGACACAAGGCAGCTGCGTGGAGTGCGGCCCCAATCCTCCCCCACACACTCGGCCATGATCCGGAATTCTGAGCCTGGGGAGGTTCCGTCTTCTGTCTGCAGCACCTGGGATCCCCTAGGAGCCTTCCGCGTGTCTTCAACTTGTGTCTCTTTGTGCGGGATGATGGGGAAAGGCGGGGGTTGTGCTGGAAAAGCAGGTAGCATCTAGAACCTGAACCTGGACAGGGGAGGAAATTAGCGGAATTCCCCCTGCAAGGCAAAACCTGTGACACCAGGCAGCTGCGTGGAGGTTGTTCCCAATCCTCCCCCACACACTCGGCCGTGTTTCGGAATTCTGATTGTGGGGAGGTTCCGTCTTCTGTCTGCAGTGCCTGGGATCACCTAGGAGCCCTCCGCGTGTCTTCCACTGGTGTCTCTTAGTACGGGATGCCGGGGAAAGGCGGGGGTTGGGCTGTAAATGCAGGTAGCATCTAGTGCTTTCCCCTGGGCTGGGGAGGTTATTAGCGTACTTCCCCCTGTCAGGCAACAACTGTGACCCCTGGCAGCTGCGAGGAGGTTGGCCCCAAACTTCCCCACTCTATCGGATGTGTTCCCTAATTCTGAGAGTGGGAAATTTCCGTCTTCTGTCTGCAGCGCCTGAGATCTCCTAGGAGCCGTCCGAGTTTCTTTCCTGAGTGTCTCCTAGTGCGGGCTGCCAGGGAAATGCGGGGGTTGGTCTGGAAATGCAGGTAGAATCTAGTGCCTCTCCCTGGACTGGGGAGGTAATTAGCGGATTTCACCCTGCAAGGCAACACCTGTGACACCAGGCAACTGCTTGGAGGGTGGCCCCAAACCTCCCCGACACACTCGGCCGTGTTCCGGAATTCTGAGTGTGGGGATGTTCCGTCTTCTGTCTGCAGTGCCTTGGATCTCCTAGGAGCCCTCCGTGTGTCTTCCCCGAGTGTCTCCTAATGCGGGCTCCCGGGGAAATGCCGGGGTTGGTCTGGAAATGCAGGTAACATCTTGTGCCTCCACCTGGACAGGGGAGGTAATTAGAGGACTTCCCCCTGCCAGGAAGCACCTGTGACACCAGGCAGCTGCATGGAGTGAGGCCCAAATCCTCCCCCACACACTCGGCCGTGATCCGGAGTTCTGAGTCTTGGGAGGTTCCGTCTTATGTCTCCTGCGCCTGGAATCTCCTAGGAGCCCTCCACTTGTCTTAAACTAGTGTGTCATTGTGCGGGATGCCGGGGAAAGGCGGGGGTTGGGCTGGAAAAACAGGTAGCATCTATTGCCTGCCTCAGGACAGGGGAGGTAATTAGCGGAATTTCCCCTGCCAGGCAACACCAGTGACACCTGGCAGCTGCATGGAATTCTGCTCCAAAACTCCCTCACACACTCGGCCATGTTCCGGAATTCTGCGAGTGGGGAGTTTGCGTCTTCAGCATGCAGTGCCTGGGATCTCCTAGGAGAATTCCGCGTGACTTCCCCGAGTGTCTCTTATTGCGGGCTTACGGCGAAAGGCAGGGTTAGGCCTGGAAATGCAGGTAGCATCTAGTGCCTCACCCTGGACAGTGGAGTTAATTAGCTGACTTCCCCCTGCCAGGCAACACCTGTGACACCAGGCAGCTGCGTGGAGTTCTGCCCCAAATCTCCCCCACACACTCGGCCGTGTTCCGGAATTCTGAGTGTGTGGAGTTTACATCTTCTGTCTGCAGCGCCTATGATCTCCTAAGAGCCCTCCGCGTGTCTTCCTCGAGTGTCTCCTAGTGCGGGCTGCCGGGGAAATGTGGGGGTTGGGCTGGAAATGCAGTTAGAATCTAGTGCCTCCACCTGGACAGGGGAGGTAACTAGCGGACTTCCCCCTGCCAGGCAACACCTGTGATACCAGGCAGCTGCGTGGATTGCGGCCCCAATCCTCCCCCACACACTCGGCCATGATCCGGAATTCTGAGCCTGGGGAGGTTCCGTCTTCTGTCTGCAGCGCCTGGGATCTCCTAGGAGCCTTCCGCGTGTCTTCAACTTTTGTCTCTTTGTGCGGGATGACGGGGAAAGGCGGGGGTTGTGCTGGAAAAGCAGGTAGCATCTAGTACCTGCCCCTGGACAGGGGAGAAAATTAGCGGAATTCCCCCTGCAAGGCAAAACCTGTGACACCAGGAAGCTGCGTGGAGGTTGGTCCCAAACCTCCCCCACTCACCAGGGCGTGTTCCGGAATTCTGAGTGTGGGGAGGTTCCGTCGTCTGTTTGCAGCGCCTGGGATCTCCTAGGAGCCCTCCACATGTCTTCCCCTAGTGTCTCCATGTGCGGGATGCCAGGGAGATGCGGGGGTTGGGCTGGAAATGCAGGTAGAAACTAGTGCCTCCCCCTGGACAGGGGAGGTAATTAGCGGAATTCCCCCTGCCAGGCAACACCTGTGACACCAGAGAGCTGCGTGGAGGGCTGCCAAAAACCTCCCCACACACTCGGCCGTGTTCTGGAATTCTGACAGTGGTGAGGTTTCGTCTTCTGTCTGCAGCGCCTGAGATCTCCTAGGAGCCGTCCGTGTGTCTTCCCCGAGTGTATCCTAGTGCGGGCTGCCGGGGAAATGCGGGGGTTGGACTGGAAATACACGTAGCATCTAGTACCTACCCCTGGACAGGGGAGGAAATTAGCGGAATTCCCCCCGCCAGGCAACACCTGTGACACCTGACAGCTGCATGGAATTCTGCCCCAAACCTCCCTCACACACTCGGCCTTGTTGCGGAATTCTGAGTTTGAGGAGTTTGCGTCTTCAGTCTGCAGCGCCTGGTATCTCCTAGGAGCCATCCGCGTGTATTCCCCGAGTGTCTCATATTGCGGTCTTACGGCGAAAGGCAGCGGTAGGCCTGGAAATGCAGGTACCATCTAGTGCCTCTCCCTGGATAGGGGAGGTAATTAGTGGAATTCCCCCTGCAAGGCAAAATCTGTGACACCAGGCAGCTGCGTGGTGGTTGGTCCCAAACCTCCCCCACACACTCGGCCGTGTTCCGGAATTCTGATTGTGGGGAGGTTCCGTCTTTTGTCTGCAGTGCCTGGGATCACCTAGGAGCCCTCCGCGTGTCTTCCCCTAGTGTCTCTTAGTGCGGGATGCCTGGGAAAGGCGGGGGTTGGGCTGGTAATGCAGGTAGCATCAAGTGCCTCCCCCTGGACAGGGGAGGTAATTAGAGGACTTCCCCCTGCCAGGCAACACCTGTGACATCAGGCAGCTGCGTGGAGGGTGGCCCTAATCCTCCCCGAAATACTCGGCCGTGTTCCGGAATTCTGAGTGTGGGGATGTTCCGTCTTCTGTCTGCAGCGCCTGGGAAGTCCTGGAACACTCCGCATCTCTTCCCCGATTTTCCCCTTGTGCTGGCTGCCGGGGAAAGGCGGGGTTTGTGCTGGAAATGCAGGTAGCATCTAGTGCCTCCCCCTTGACAGGGGAGGTAATTAGCGGAATTCCCCCTGCCATGAAAAACCTGTGACACCAGGCAGCTGCGTGGAGTTTGGCCCCAAACATCCCCCACTCACCAAGGCGTGTTCCGGAATTCTGAGTGTGGGGAGGTTCCGTCTTCTGTCTGCAGCGCCTGGGATCTACTAGGAGCCATCCGCGTGTCTTCCCCGAATGTTTCCTAGTGCGGGCTGCTGGGGAAAAGTGGGGGTATGGCTGGAAATTCAGGTAGCACCTAGTGCCTCCAGCTGAACAGGGGACGCAATTAGCGGACTTCCCCCTGCTAAGCAACACCTATAACACCAGGCAGCTTCGTGGAGGGCGGCCCCAAAACTCCCCCACATACTCGGACGTGTTCAGGTATTACGAGATTGGGGAGGTTCCGACTTCTGTCTGCAGCGCGTGTTATCTCCTAGGAGCCCTCCGCGTGTCTTCCCCTATTGTCACTTTGTGCGGGATGCCAGGGAAATGCGGGGGTTGGGCTGGAAATGCAGGTAGCATCTAGTGACTCCCCCTGGACAGGGGAGTAAATTAGCGGACTTCCCGCTACCATGCAACACCTGTGATACCAGGCAGCTGCGTGGAGTTTGGCCCTAAACCTCCCCGACATACTCGACCGTATTCCAGAATTCTGAGTGTGGGGATGTTCCGTCTTTTGTCTGCAGCTCCTGGGAACTCCTGTAGCCCTCCGCCTGTCTTCCCCGAGTGTCCCTTTGTATGGGCTGATGGCGAAATGCCGGGGTTGTGCTTGAAATTCAGGTAGCATCTAGTGCCTCTCCCTGGACATGGAGGTAATTAGCGGAATTCCCCCTGCCAAGCAAAACCTCTGACACCAGGCAGCTGACTAGAGGGCGGCCCGAAACCTCCCCCACACTCTCGGCCCTGTTCCGGAATTCTGAGTATTGGGAGGTTCCTTCTTCTGTCTGCAGCGCCTTGGATCTCAAAAGGGCCCTCCTCGTGTCTTCCCCAAGTGTCTCCTAGTGCGGGTTTCAATGGAAATGCGGGGGTTGTGCTGCAATGCAGGTAGCATCTAGTGCTTCCCCTGGACAGGGCAGGTAATTAGCGGATTTCTCCCTGCTAGGCAACACCTGTGACAACAGGCAGGTGCGTGGAGGGTTTCCCTAATCCTCCCCGACATACTCGGCCGTGTTCCGGAATTCTGAGTGTGGGGATGTTCCGTCTTCTCTCTGCATCGCCTGGGAACTCCTGGGGCACTCCGCCACTCTTCCTCGAGTTTCTCCTAGTGCGGGCTGCAGGGTAAAAGCGGGGTTTGTTCTGGAAATGCAGGTAGCATCTAGTGCCTCCCCTTTGACAGGGGAGGTAATTAGCTGAATTCCCCCTGCCAGGAAAAACCTGTGACACCAGGCAACTGCGTGAGTGCGGCCCAAATATCCCACAATCACTAGGCCGTGTTCCGGAATTCTGATGTTGGGAGGTTCCGTCTTCTGTCTGCAGCGCCTGGGATCTAATAGGAGCCATCCGCGTGTCTTCCCCGAGTGTCTCCTAGTGCGGGCTTCTGGGGAAAGGTGGGGGTTTGGCTGGAAATTCAGGTAGCATCTAGTGCCTCCCCCTGATCAGGGGAAGTAATTAGCGGACTTCCCCCTGCCAAGCAACACCTATGACACCAGGCAGCTTCGTGGAGGGCGGCCCCAAACCTCCCCGACACACTCAGCCGTGTTCCGGAATTCTGAGTGTGGGGAGGTTCCGTCTTCGGTCTACAGCGCCTGTTATCTCCTAGGAGCCCTCCGCGTGTCTTCCCCTATTGTCTCTTTGTGCGGGATGCCAGGGAAATGCGGGGGTTGGGCTGTTAATGCAGGTAGCATCTAGTGAATCCCCCTGGACAGCGGAGTTTATTAGCGGAATTCCCCCTACCAGGCAACACATGTGACATCAGGAAACTGCGTGGAGTTTGGCCCAAAACCTCCCCGACATACTCGGCCTTGTTCTGGAATTCTGAGTGTGGGGATGTTCCGTCCTCTGTCTGCAGCTCCTGGGAGCTCCTGTTGCCCTCCTCGTGTCTTCCCCGAGTGTCTCCTACTGCGTGCTGCCGGGGATATGCGGGGTTTGTGCTGGAAATGCAGGTATAATCTAGTGCCTCCCCCTGGAAACGGAAGGTAATTAGCGGACTTCCCCCTGCCAGGCAACACCTATGACACCTGGCAGCTGCGTGGAAGGTGGTCCCAAACCTACCCCACATTCTCGGGCCTGTTCCGGAATTCTGAGTGTTGGGAGGTTCCGTCTTTGGTCTGTAGAGCCTGGGATCTCAAAAGGGCCCTCCGCGTGTCTTCCCCGAATGTCTCCTAGTGCGGGCATCCGGGCAAATTCGGGGGTTGTGCTGTAAATGATGGTAGCATCTAGTGCGTCCCACTGGACAGGGGAGGTAATTAGCATACTTCCCCCAGCCAGGCAACACCTGTGACATCAGCAGCTACGTGGAGGGTTGCCCCAAAACTGCCACACACACTCGGCCATGTTCCGGAATTCTGAGTGTGGGGAGGTTCCGTCGTCTGTTTAGCGCCTGGGATCTCGTCGGAGCCATCCACGTGTCTTCCTCGAGTGTCTCTGAGTGAGGGCTTCCAGGAAAATGCAGGGATGGGCTGGACATGCAGGTAGCATGTAGTGCCTCACCCTGGACAGGGGAGGTAATTAGCGGAATTCCCCCTTCCAGGCAACACCTGTGACATCAGGCAGCTGCGTGGAAGGCGGCCATAAACCTCCCCCACATACTCGGTCGTGTTCCGGATTTCTGAGTGTGGGGTTGTTCCGTCTTCTGTCTGCAGCGCCTGGGATCTCCTGCCGCCCTCTGCCAGTCTTCCCCGAGTTTCTCCTAGTGCGGGCAGCCGGGGAAAGTCGGTGAATGGGGTGGAAATGCATGTATCATCTAGTGCCTCCCCCTTGACAGGGGAGGTATTTAGCGGACTTCCCATTGCCAGGCAACACCTGTGACACCAGACAGCTGCGTGGAGGTCTGCCAAAAACCTTCCCACACACTCGGCCGTGTTCCGGAATTCTGAGTGTTGGGAGGTTCCGTCTTCTGTCTGCAGCGCCTGGGATCTCCTAGGAGCCCTCCGCGTGTATTCCCCGAGTGTCTCATATTGCGGGCTTACGGCGAAAGGCAGGGGTAGGCCTGGAAATGCAGGTAACATCTAGTGCCTCTCCCTGGACAGGGGAGGTAATTAGCGGAATTCCCCCTGTCAGGCAACACCTGTGACACCAGGCAGCTGCGTGGAGGTTGGCCCTAAACCTCCCCGAAATACTCGGTCGTGTTTCGGAATTCTGAGTGTGGGGATGTTCCGTCTTTGGTCTGCAGCGCCTGAGAACTCCTGGATCACTCCGCCTCTCTTCCCTGAGTTTTTCCTAGTGCGGGCTGCCGGGGAAAGGCGGGGTTTGTTCTGGAAATGCAGGTAGCATCTCTTGCCTCCCCCTTGATAGGGGACGAAATTAGCGGAATTCCCCCTGCCATGAAATACCTGTGACACCAGGCAGCTGCGTGGAGTGCGGCCTCAAATATTCCCCACTCACTTGGCCGTGTTCCGGAATTCTGAGTGTGGGGAGGTTCCGTCTTCTGTCTGCAGCGCCTGGGATCTACTAGGAGCCCTCCGCGTGTCTTCCCCGAGTGTTTCCTAAGGCGGGCTGCCGGGGAAAAGTGGGGGTTTGGCTGGAAATTCAGGTAGTACCTAGTGCCTCCAGCTGAACAGGGGACGTAATTAGCGGACTTCCCCCAGCCATGCAACACCTATAACAAAAGGCAACTTCGTGGAGGGCGGCCCCAAACCTCCCCCACACACTCGGCCGTGTTCCGGAATTCTGAGTTGGGGATGTTCCGTCTTCAGTCTGCAGCACTTGGGATCTCCTTGGAGCCGTCCGTGTGTCTTCCCCGAGTGTCCCCTTGTATGGGCTGACGGCAAAATGACAGGGTTGTGCTGGAAATGCAGGTAGAATCTAGTGCCTCCCCCAGGACAGGGGAGGTAATTAGCGTACTTCCCCCTGCCAGGCAACACCTGTGACACCAGGCAGCTGCATGGAGGGAGGCCCCATACCTCCCCCACACACTCGGCCGTGTTCCGGAATTCTGATTGTGGGGAGGTTCCGTCTTCTGTCTGCAGTGCCTGGGATCACCTAGGAGCCCTCCGCGTGTCTTCCCCTGGTGTGTCTTAGTGCGGGATGCCGGGGAAATGCGGGGGTTGGGCTGGAAATGCAGGTAGCATCTACTGCCTCCCCCTGGACTGGGGAGGTTATTAGCGTACTTCCCCCTGTCAGGCAACACCTGTGACCCCTGGCAGCTGCGTGGTGGTTGGCCCCAAACTTCCCCACACTATCGGATGTGCTCCGGAATTCTGAGTGTTGGGAGGTTCCGTCTTCAGTCTGCAGGGCCTGGGATCTCCTAGGAGCCCGCCGCGTGTCTTCCCCTAGTGTCCATTAGTGCGGGATGCCGGGGAAATGTGGGGGTTGGGCTGGAAATGCTGGTAGCATCAAGTGCCTCCCCCTGGACAGGGGAGGTAATTAGCGGACTTCCCCCTGTCAGGCAACACCTGTGACACCAGGCAGCTGCGTGAAGGGTGGCCCTAAACCTCCCCGAAATACTCGGCCGTGTTCCGGAATTCTGAGTGTGGGGATGTTCCGTCTTTTGTCTGCAGCGCCTGAGAACTCCTGGAACACTCCGCCTCTCTTCCCCGAGTTTCTCCTAGTGCGGGCTTCCGGGGAAAGACGGGGTTTGTGCTGGAAATGCAGGTAGCATCTCTTGCCTCCCCCTTGACAGGGGAGGAAATTAGCGGAATTCCTCCTGCCATGAAACACCTGTGACACAAGGCAGCTGCGTGGAGTGCGGCCCCATTCCTCCCCCACACACTAGGCCATGATCCGGAATTCTGAGTGTGGGGAGGTTCCGTCTTCTGTCTGCAGCGCCTGGGATCTCCTTGGAGCATTCCGCGTGTCTTCTACTGGTGTCTCCTTTTGCGGATGACGGGGAAATGCGGGGGTTGTGATGGAAAAGCAGGTAGCATCTAGTACCTGCCACTGGACAGGGGAGGAAATTAGCGGAATTCCCCCTGCCAGGCAACACCTGTGACACCTGACAGCTGCATGGAAGTCTGCCCCAAAACTCCCTCACACACTCGGCCTTGTTGCGGAATTCTGAGTTTGGGGAGTTTGCGTCTTCAGTCTGTAGCGCCTGGGATCTCCTAGGAGCCCTCCGCGTGTCTTCCCCAAGTGTTTCCTAGTGCTGGCTGCCGGGGAAAATTGGGGGTTTGGCTGGAAATTCAGGTAGCACCTAGTGCCTCCAGCTGAACAGGGGACGTATTTAGCGGACTTACACCTGCAAAGCAATACCTATAACACCAGGCAGCTTCGTGGAGGGCGGCCCCAAACCTCCCCCACACACTCGGCCGTGTTCCGGTATTATGAGTGTGGGGAGGTTCCGTCTTCTCTCTGCAGCGCCTGTTATCTCCTATGAGCCCTCTGTGTGTCTTCCCCTGTTGTCTCTTTTTGCGGGATGCCAGGGAAAGGCGGGGGTTGGAATGGAAATGCAGGTAGCATCTAGTGACTCCCCCTGCACAGGGGAGTTAATTAGCAGACTTCCCCCTACCAGGCAACACCTGTGACCCCTGGCAGCTGCGTGGAAGTTGGCCCTAAACCTCCCGGACATACTCGACGGTGTTCCGGAATTCTGAGTTGGGGATGTTCCGTCTTCAGTCTGCAGCACTTGGGATCTCCTAGGAGCCGTCCGTGTGTCTTCCCCGAGTGTCCCCTTGTATGGGCTGACGGCGAAATGCCGGGGTTGTGCTGGAAATGCAGGTAGAATCTAGTGCCACCCCCTGGACTGGGAAGGTAATTAGCGGACTTCCCTCTGCCAGGAAACACATGTGACACCAGGCAGCTGCGTGGAGGGAGGCCCAAAACCTCCCCCACACACTCGGCCGTGTTCCGTGATTCTGACTTTGCGGAGGTTCCGTCTTCTCTCTGCAGCACCTGAGATCTCCTAGGAGCCGTCCGCATGTCTTCCCCGAGTGTCTCCTAGTGCGGGCTGCCAGGGAAATGCGGGGGTTGGGATGGAAATGCAGGTAGAAACTAGTGCCTCCCCCTGGACAGGGGAGGTAATTAGCGGAATTCCCCCTGCCAGGCAACACCTGTGACACCAGACAGCTGCGTGGGGGGCTGCCAAAAACCTCCCCACACACTCGGCCGTGTTCCGGAATTCTGAGTGTTGGGAGGTTCCGTCTTCTGTCTGCAGTGTCTGGGATCAACTAGGAGCCATCCACGTGTCTTCCCCGAGTGTATTCTAGTGCGGGCTGCCGGGGAAATGCCGGAGTTGTGCTGGAAATTCAGGAAGAATCTAGTGACTCCCCTTGGACAGAGGATATAATTAGCGGACTTCTCCCTGCCACGCAACACCTGTGACACCTGGGATCTGCGTGCAGGGAGTCCCCAAACCTCCCCGACACACTCGGCCATGTTCCGGATTTCTGAGTGTGGGGAGGTCCCGTCTTCTGTCTGCAGCTCCTTGGATCTCCTAGGAGCCCTCCGCGTGTCTTCGCCGAGTGTCTCTTAGTGCGGGCTGCCAGGGAAATGCGGGGGTTGGGCTGGAAATGCAGGTAGCATCTAGTGCCTACCCCTGGACAGGGGAGGTAATTAGCGGACTTCTCACTGCTGGCAACACCTGTGATACCAGGCAACTGCGTGGAGGGTGGCCCTAAACCTCCCCGACACACTCGGCTGTGTTCCGGATTTCTGAGTGTGGGGAGGTTCCGTCTTCTGTCTGCAGCGCCTGGGATCTCCTAGGAGCATTCCGCGTGTCTTCAACTTGTGTCACTTTGTGCGGGATGACGGGGAAATGCGGGGGTTGTGCTGGAAAAGCAGGTAGCATCTAGTACCTGCCACTGGACAGGGGAGGAAATTAGCGGAATTCCCCCTGCCATTCAACACCTGTGACACCTGACAGCTGCATGGAATTCTGCCCCAAACCTCCCTCACACACTCGGCCTTGTTGCGGAATTCTGAGTTTGGGGAGTTTGCGTCTTCAGTCTGCAGCGCCTGGGATCTCCTAGGAGCCCTCCGCGTGTATTCCCCGAGTGTCTCATATTGCGGGCTTACGGCGAAAGGCAGGGGTAGGCCTGGAAATGCAAGTACCATCTAGTGCCTCTCCCTGGACAGGGGAGGTAATTAGCGTACTTCCCCCTGCCAGGCAACACCTGTGACACCAGACAGCTGCGTGTTGGGCTGCCAAAAACCTTCCCACACACTCGGGCTTGTTCCGGAATTCTGATTGTGGGGAGGTTCCGTCTTCTGTCTGCAGTTCCTGGGATCACCTAGGAGCCCTCCGCGTGTCTTCCCCTTGTGTCTCTTAGTGTGGGATGCCGGGAAATTCGGGGGTTGGGCTGGAAATGCAGGTACCATCTAGTGCCTCTCTCTGGACAGGGGAGGTAATTAGCGTACTTCCCCCTGCCAGGCAACACCTGTGACACCAGACAGCTGCGTGGAGGGCTGCCAAAACCTTCCCACACACTCGGCCTTGTTCCGGAATTCTGATTGTGGGGAGGTTCCGTCTTCTGTCTGCAGTTCCTGGGATCACCTAGGAGCCCTCCGCGTGTCTTCCCCTTGTGTCTCTTAGTGTGGGATGCCGGGAAATTCGGGGGTTGGGCTGGAAATGCAGGTAGCATCTAGTGCCTCCCCCTGGACTGGGGAGGTTATTAGCGTACTTCCCACTGTCAGGCAAAACCTGTGACCCCTGGCAACTGCGTGGAGGTTGGCCCCAAACTTCCCCACACTATCAGATGTGTTCCGGAATTCTGAGTGTTGGGAGGTTCCGTCTTCGTTCTGCAGCGCCTGGGATCTCCTAGGAGCCTTCCGCGTGTCTTCCCCTGTTGTCTCTTAGTGCGGGATGCCGGGGAATTGCGGGTGTTGTGCTGGAAATGCAGGTAGCATCAAGTGCCTCCCCCTGGACAGGGGAGGTAATTAGAGGACTTCCCACTGCCAGGAAACACCTGTGACACCACGCAGCTGCGTGGAGTGTGGCCCTAACCCTCCCCGACATACTCGGACGTGTTCCGAAATTCTGAGTGTGGGGATGTTCCGTCTTCTGTCTGCAGCGCCTGGGAACTCCTGGCACTCCGCCTCTCTTCCCCGAGTTTCTCCTAGTGCGGGCTGCCGGGTAAAGGCGGGGTTTGTGCTGGAAATGCAGGTAGAAACTAGTGCCTCCCCCTGGACAGGGGAGGTAATTAGCGGAATTCCCCCTGCCAGGCAACACCTGTGACACCAGACAGCTGCGTGGGGGGCTGCCAAAAACCTCCCCACACACTCGGACGTGTTCCGGAATTCTGAGTGTTGGGAGGTTCCGTCTTCTGTCTGCAGTGTCTGGGATCAACTAGGAGCCATCCATGTGTCTTCCCCGAGTGTATTCTAGTGTGGGCTGCCGGGGAAATGCGGGAGTTGTGCTGGAAATTCAGGAAGAATCTAGTGACTCCCCTTGGACAGAGGATATAATTAGCGGAATTCTCCCTGCCACGCAACACCTATGACACCTGGGATCTGCGTGCAGGGAGTCCCCAAACCTCCCCGACACACTCGGCCATGTTCCGGATTTCTGAGTGTGGGGAGGTCCCGTCTTCTGTCTGCAGCTCCTTGGATCTCCTAGGAGCCCTCCGCGTGTCTTCGCCGAGTGTCTCTTAGTGCGGGCTGCCAGGGAAATGCGGGGGTTGGGCTGGAAATGCAGGTAGCATCTAGTGCCTACCCCTGGACAGGGGAGGTAATTAGCGGACTTCTCACTGCTGGCAACACCTGTGATACCAGGCAACTGCGTGGAGGGTGGCCCTAAACCTCCCCGACACACTCGGCTGTGTTCCGGATTTCTGAGTGTGGGGAGGTTCCGTCTTCTGTCTGCAGCGCCTGGGATCTCCTAGGAGCATTCCGCGTGTCTTCAACTTGTGTCACTTTGTGCGGGATGACGGGGAAATGCGGGGGTTGTGCTGGAAAAGCAGGTAGCATCTAGTACCTGCCACTGGACAGGGGAGGAAATTAGCGGAATTCCCCCTGCCATTCAACACCTGTGACACCTGACAGCTGCATGGAATTCTGCCCCAAACCTCCCTCACACACTCGGCCTTGTTGCGGAATTCTGAGTTTGGGGAGTTTGCGTCTTCAGTCTGCAGCACCTGGGATCTCCTAGGAGCCCTCGGCGTGTATTCCCCGAGTGTCTCATATTGCGGGCTTACGGCGAAAGGCAGGGGTAGGCCTGGAAATGCAAGTACCATCTAGTGCCTCTCCCTGGACAGGGGAGGTAATTAGCGTACTTCCCCCTGCCAGGCAACACCTGTGACACCAGACAGCTGCGTGGAGGGCTGCCAAAAACCTTCCCACACACTCGGCCTTGTTCCGGAATTCTGATTGTGGGGAGGTTCCGTCTTCTGTCTGCAGTTCCTGGGATCACCTAGGAGCCCTCCGCGTGTCTTCCCCTTGTGTCTCTTAGTGTGGGATGCCGGGAAATTCGGGGGTTGGGCTGGAAATGCAGGTAGCATCTAGTGCCTCCCCCTGGACTGGGGAGGTTATTAGCATACTTCCCACTGTCAGGCAAAACCTGTGACCCCTGGCAGCTGCGTGGAGGTTGGCCCCAAACTTCCCCACACTATCAGATGTGTTCCGGATTTCTGAGTGTTGGGAGGTTCCGTCTTCGTTCTGCAGCGCCTGGGATCTCCTAGGAGCCTTCCGCGTGTCTTCCCCTATTGTCTCTTAGTGCGGGATGCCGGGGAATTGCGGGTGTTGTGCTGGAAAAGCAGGTAGCATCAAGTGCCTCCCCCTGGACAGGGGAGGTAATTAGAGGACTTCCCCCTGCCAGGAAACACCTGTGACACCACGCAGCTGCGTGGAGTGTGGCCCTAACCCTCCCCGACATACTCGGACGTGTTCCGAAATTCTGAGTGTGGGGATGTTCCGTCTTCTGTCTGCAGCGCCTGGGAACTCCTGGCACTCCGCCTCTCTTCCCCGAGTTTCTCCTAGTGCGGGCTGCCGGGTAAAGGCGGGGTTTGTGCTGGAAATGCAGGTAGCATCTAGTGCCTCCCCCATGACAGGGGAGGTAATTAGCGAAATTCCCCCTGCCATGAAACACCTGTGAAACCAGGCAGCTGCTTGGTGTGCGGCCTCAAACATCCCCCACTCACTAGGTCGTGTTCCGGAATTCTGAGTGTTAGGAGGTTCCGTCTTCTGTCTGCAGCGCCTGGGATCTACTAGGAGCCCTCCGCGTGTCTTCCCCAAGTGTTTCATAGTGCGGGCTGCCGGGGAAAAGTGGGGGTTTAGCTGGAAATTCAGGTAGCACCTAGTGCCTCCAGCTGAACAAGGGACGTAATTAGCGGACTTCCCCCTGCCAAGCAACACCTATAACACCAGGCATCTTCGTGGAGGGCGGCCCCAAACCTCCCCCTCACACTCGGCTGTGTTCCGGTATTATGAGTGTGGGGAGGTTCCGTCTTCTGTCTGCAGCGCCTGTTATCTCCTAGGAGCCCTCCGCGTGTCTTCCCCTATTGTCTCTTTGTGCGGGATGCCAGGGAAAGGCGGGGGTTGTGATGGAAATGCAGGTAGCATCTAGAGACTCCCCCTGGACAGGGGAGTTAATTAGCGGACTTCCCCCTACCAGGCAACACATGTGACTCCAGGCAGCTGCGTGGAGTTTGGCCCTAAACCTCCCCGACATACTCGACCTTGTTCCGGAATTCTGAGTGTGGGGATGTTCCGTCTTTTGTCTGTAGCTCCTGTTAACTCCTGGAGCCCTCCGCCTCTCTTCCCCGAGTGTCCACTTGTATGGGCTGACGGCGAAATGCCGGGGTTGTGCTGGAAAAGCAGGTAGAAACTAGTGCCTCCCCCTGGACAGGGGAGGTAATTAGCGGAATTCCCCCTGCCAGGCAACACCTGTGACACCAGACAGCTGCGTGGTGGGCTGCCAAATACCTCCCCACTCACTCGGCCGTGTTCCGGAATTCTGAGTGTGGGGAGGTTCCGTCATCTGTCTGCAGCGCCTGGGATCTCCTAGGAGCGCTCCGCGTGTATTCCTCGAGTTTCTCCTAGTGCTGGCTGCCAGGGAAAGGCGGGTGTTGGGCTGGAAATGCAGGTAGCATCTAGTGCCTCCTCCTGGACTGGGGAGGTAATTAGCGGAAATCCCCCTGCCAGGCAACACCTGTGACACCAGGCAGCTGCGTGGAGCGCGGCATAAATCTCCCCCACACACTCGGCCGTCTTACCTAATGCTGAATGTGGGGAGGTTCCGTCTTCTGTCTGTAGCGCCTGGGATATCCTAGGAGCCCTCCGCGTGTCTTCCCCGAATGTCTCCTTGTGCGGGCTCCTGGGGATAGGCGCGGTTTCGCCTGGAAATGCAAGTAGCATCTAGTGCCTCCCCCTGAACAGGGGAAATAAATAGCGGACTTCCCCCTGCCAGGCAACACCTGTGACACCTGGCAGCTGCGTGGAGTGCGACCCTAAACTTCCCCACCCACTCGGCCGTTTTCCGGAATTCTGAGTGTGGGGGGGTTCCGTCTTTTGTCTGCAGCGCCTGGGATCTCCTAGGAGCTCACCGCGTGTATTTCCCGAGTGTCTCCTAGTGCGGGCTGCCGGGAAAATGCGGGGGTTGTGCTGGAAATGCAGGTAGCATCTAGTGCCTCCCCCTGGACAGGGGAGGTAATTAGCGGAATTCCCCCTGCAAGGCAACACCTGTGACACCAGGCAGCTGCGTGGAGGGCGGCCCAAAAATCCCCACTCACTCGTACGTGATCCAGAATTCTGAGTGTGTGTAGGTTCCCTCTTCTGTCTGCAGCGCCTCGGATCTCCTAGGAGCCCTTGGCTTGACTTCCTCGAGTGTCTCCTAGTGCGGGATGCCGGGGAAAGGCGGGGGTAGGGCTGGAAATGCAGGTAGCATCTAGTGCCTCCACCTGGACTGGGGAGGTAATTAGCGGAATTCCCCCTGCAAGGCAACACCTGTGATATCAGGCAGCTGCGTGGAAAGTGGCCCCAAACATCCCCCACACACTCGGACGTGTTCCGGAATTCTGAGTGTGGGGAGGTTCCCTCTTCTGTCTGCAGCGCCTGGGATCTCCTAGGAGCCCTCCGCCTGACTTTCCCGAGTGTCTCTTATTGCGGGCTGCTGGGGAAAGGTGGGGGTGGGCTGGAAATGCAGGTAGCATCTAGTGCCTCCCCATGGACAGGGGAGGTAATTAGCGGAATACCCCCTGCCAGGCAACACCTGTGACACCAGGCAGCTGCGTGAAGTGCGGCCAGAAACCTCCCCCACCCACTCGGCCGTGATCCGGAATTCTGAGTGTGTGGAGGTTCCGTCTTCTGTCTGCAGCGCCTGATATCTCCTAGGAGCCTTCCGCGTGTCTTCCCCGAGTGTCTCATAGTGCGGGCTTCAATGGATAAGCGCGGTTAGTTTTGGAAATGTAGGTAGCATCTAGTGACTCCCCCTGGAAAGGGGAGGTATTTAGCGGAATTCCCCCTGCCAGGCTACAGCTGCGACACGAGGCAGTTTTGTGGAGGGTGACCTCACCTCCCCTACACACTCGGTCGTATTCCTTAATTCTGAGTGTGTGGATGTTCCCTCTTCTGTCTGCAGCGCCTGGGATCTCCTAGGAGCCCTCCTCGTGTCTTCACCGTGTGTCTCTTAGTGCGGGCTGCAGGGGAAATTCGGGGGATCGGCTGGAAATGCAGGTAGCATCTAGTGCCTCCCCCTGGACAGGGGAGCTAATTAGAGGACTTCCCCCTGCCATGCAACACCTATGACACCTGGCAGCTGCATGGAGGGCGGCCCCAAACCTTCCCTACATACTCGGGCGTGTTCCGGATTTCTGAGTGTGGGGAGGTTCCGTATTCAGTCTACAGTGCCTGGGATCACATAGGAGCCCTTCACGTTTCTTCCCCGAGTGTCTCGTAGTGCTGGCTTCCGGGGAATGGCGGGGTTTCGGCTGTGAATGCAGGTAGCATCTAGTATCTCCCCCTGGACTGGTGAGGAAATTAGCGGAATTCGCCCTGACATGCAACACCTGTGACATCTGGCAGTTGCGTGGAAGTCGGCCCTAATCCTCACCCACTCACTCGTACGTGATCCGGAATTCTGAGTGTGGGGAGTTTCCGTCTTCTGTCTGCAGCGCCTGGGATCTCCTAGGTGCCCTCCGCGTGTCTTCACCGAGTGTCTCCTAGTGCGGGATTCCGGGGAATGGCGGTGGTTGGCCTGCAAATGCAGGTAGCATCTAGTGCCTCCACCTGGACAGGGGAGGTAATTAGCGGAATTCCCCCTGCAAGGCAACACCTGTGACATCAAGCAGCTGCGAGGAAAGTGCCCCCAAATCTCCCTCACACTCTCGGCCGTGATCCGGAATTGTGAGTGTGGGGAGGTTCCGTCTTTTGTCTGCAGCGCCTGGGGTCTCCTAGGAGCCTTCCGCGTGTCTTCACCGAGTGTCTCCTAGTGCGGGATTCAATGGAAAGGCGGGGGTTTGGCTTGAAATGCAGGTAGCATCTAGTGCCTCCTCCTGGACAGGGGAGTTATTTAGCGGAATTCCCCCTGCAATGCAACACATGTGACACCAGGCAGCTGGGTGGAGGGCGGACCCAAAACTCCCCCACACACTCGGACATGTTCCGGAATTCTGAGTGTGGGGAGGTTCCGTCTTCTGTCTGCAGCAAATGGGATCTCCTAGGAGCCCTCTGCGTGTCTTCCCCGAGTGTCTCCTAGAGCGGGCTTCAATGGAAACGTGGGGGTGGTGTTGGAAAAGCAGGTAGCTTCTAGTGCCTCCCCCTGGACAGGGGAGATAATTAGCGGACTTCCCCCTGCCAGTGAAAAACTGTGACACCAGGTAGCTGCGTAGAGCGCGGCCTCAAACCTCCCCCACTCACTCGTACGTGATCCTGAATTCTTAGAGTGGGTAGGTTCCCTCTTCTGTCTGCAGCGCCTGGGATCTCCTAGGAGCAGTCCGCGTGACTTCCTCGAGTGTATCCTACTGCGGGCTGCCAGGGAAATGCGGGGGTTGGGCTGGAATGCAGGTAGCATCTAGTGCCTCCACCTGGACAGGGGAGGAAATTACCGGACTTCTCCCTGCCAGGCTAACCTGTGACACCAGGCAGCTCCGTGGAGAGCGGCCCCAAAGCTCCCCCGCACACTCGGCAGTGATCCGGAATTCTGATTGTGGGTAGGTACCCTCTTCTGTCTGCAGCGCCTGATATCTACTAGGAGCCCTCCGCGTGTCTTCCCCGAGTGTCTCCTAGTGCGGGCTTCAATGGAAATGCGAGGTTTTTTTGGAAATGCAGGTAGCATCTAGTGCCTCCTCCTGGACAGGGGAGGTAATTAGCAGACTTCCCCTTGCCAGGCAACACCTGTGACTCCAGGCAGCTGCGTGGAGTGTGGCCCCAAACCTCCCTCACACACTCGGGTGTGTAATGGGATTCTGAGTGTGGCGAGGTTCCGTTTTCAGTCTGCAGTGCTTGGGATCTCCTAGGAGCCTTCGGCGTGTCTTCCCCTAGTGTCTCATAGTGCGGGATGCCGGGGAAAAGCGGTGGTTGGTCTGGAAATTCAGGTAGATTCTAGTGCCTCCCCCTGGACGGGGGAGGTAATTAGCGGAATTCCCCCTGCCAGGAAACACCTGTGACACCAGGAAACTGCGTGGAGATCGTCCCGAAACTTTCCCCACAAACTCGGCTGTGTTTCAGAATTCTGAGTGTGGGAAGGTTCCGTCATCTGTCTGCAGCGCCTGGGATCTCCTAGGAGCGCTCCGCGTGTATTCCTCGAGTTTCTCCTAGTGCTGGCTGCCGGGGAAAGGCGGGTGTTGGGCTGGAAATGCAGGTAGCATCTAGTGCCTCCCGCTGGACAGGGGAGGTAATTAGCGGACATCCCCCTGCCAAGCAACACCTGTGAAACCAGGCAGCTTCGTGGACGGCGGCCCTAAACCTCCCACACGCACAGGTACGTGATCCGGAATTCTGAGTGTGGGGAGGTTCCGTCTTCTGTCTGCAGGGCCTGATATGTCCTAGGAGCCGTCCTCGTGTCTTCCCCGATTGTCTCATAGTGCAGGCTTCAATGGAAAGGCGGGGTTTGTGTTGGAAATGCAGGTAGTATCTAGTGCCTCCTCCTGGACTGGGTAGGTAATTAGCGGAAATCCCCCTGCCAGGCAACACCTGTGACACCAGGCAGCTGCGTGGAGCGCGGCACAAATCTCCCCCACACACTCGGCCGTCTTTCCTAATGCTGAATGTGGGGAGGTTCCGTCTTCTGTCTGCAGCGCCTGGGATATCCTAGGAGCCCTCCGCGTGTCTTCCCCGAATGTCTCCTTGTGCGGGCTCCCGGGGATAGGCGGGGTTTCGGCTGGAAATGCAACTAGCATCTAGTGCCTCCCCCTGAACAGGGGAATTAAATAGCGGACTTCCCCCTGCCAGGCAACACCTGTGACACCTGGCAGCTGCGTGGAGTGCGACCCTAAACCTCCCCCACCCACTCGGCCGTTTTCCGGAATTCTGAGTGTGGGGGGGTTCCGTCTTCTGTCTGCAGCGCCTGGGATCTCCTAGGAGCTCACCGCGTGTATTTCCCGAGTGTCTCCTAGTGCGGGCTGCCGGGAAAATGCGGGGGTTGGGCTGGAAATGCAGGTAGCATCTAGTGCCTCCCCCTGGACAGGGGAGGTAATTAGCAGAATACACCCTGCCGGGCAACACCTGTGAGACCAGACAGCTGCGTGGAAGGCGACCCCAAACCTCCCCCACACACTCGGCCGTGATCCGAAATTCTGACTATGGGGAGGTTCCGTCTTAAGTCTGCAGTGCCTGATATCTCCTAGGAGCCCTCCGCGTGTCTTCCCCGAGTGTCTCATATTGCGGGCTTCAATGTAATGTCGGGGGTTGTGTTGGAAATGCAGGTAGCATCTAGTGCCTCCTCCTGGACAGGGGAGGTAATTAGCCGAATTCCCCCTGCCAGGCAACAGCTGTAACACCAGGCAGCTTCATGGAGGGCGGCCCCAAAACTCCCCAAACCACTCGGTCTTTTTCCTGGTTTCTGAGTGTGGGGAGGTTCCGTAGCGCCTGGGATCTCCTAGGAGCCCACCGCGTTTATTTCCCGAGTACTCTTACTGCGGGCATCAATGGAAAAGCGGGGGTTGTTTTGGAAATGCAGGTAGCTTCTAGTGCCTCCCCCTACAGGGGGGAGGTAATTAGCCGAATTCCCCCTACCAGGAAACACCTGTGACACCAGCCAGCTGCGTCGAGTGCGGCCCCCAAACCTCTCCCACTCACTCGTACGTGATCCGGAATTCTGAGTGTGGGTAAGTTCCCTCTTCTGTCTGCAGCGCCTGTGATATCCTCGGAGCCCACCGCCAGTCTTTCCCGATTGTCCCCTACAGCGAACTGCCAGGGAAACGGGGGTTGGGCTGGAAATGCAGGTAGCATCTGCAGCCTCTTCCTGGAATGGGGAGGTAATTAGCGGACTTCCCCCTGCCAGGCAACACCTGTGACACCAGGCAGCTGCGTGGAGGGAGGCCCCAAACCTCCCCCACTCACTCGGCAGTATTTGGGGATTCTGAGTGTCGGGAGGTTCCGTTTTCTGTCTGCAGCGCCTGGGTTCTCCTAGGAGCCGTCAGCGTGACTTCTTCGAGTGTCTCCTATTGCGGGCTGCCGGGGAAAGGCGGTGTATGGGCTGGAAATGCAGGTAGCATCTAGTGCCTCCACCTGGACAGGGGAGGTATTTAGCGGACTTTCCCCTGCCAGGAAACACCTGTGACACCAGGCAGCTGCTTGGAGTGCGGCCCCAAACCTCCCCCACACACTCGACCGTGTTCCGGGATTCTGAGTGTGGGGAGGTTCCGTTTCTGTCTGCAGTGCCTGGGATCTCCTAGGAACACTCGGCGTGTCTTCTCGAAGTGTCTCTTAGTGCGACATGCCTGGGAAAGGCGGGGGTTGGGCTGGAAAATCAGGTAGCTGCTAGTGCCTCCCCCTGCAGAGGGGAGGTAATTAGCGGAATTCCCCCTGCCAGGAAACACCTGTGACACCAGGCAGCTGCGTCGAGGGCGGCCCCAAACCTCTCCCACTCACTAGTACTTCATCCGGAATTCTGAGTGTGGGTAGGTTCCCTCTTCTGTCTGCAGGGCCTGTGATCTCCTAAGAGCCCTCCGCCTGTCTTTCCCGATTGTCCCCTACAGTGAGCTACCAGGGAAACGGGAGTTGGGCTGGAAATGCAGGTAGCATCTGCTGCCTCCTCCTGGAATGGGGAGGTATTTAGCGGACTTCCCCCTGCCAGGCACCACCTGTGACACCAGGCAGCTGCGTGGAGTGCGGCCCCAAACCTCCCCCACACACTCGGCCGTGATCCGGAATTCTGAGTGTGAGGAGGTTCCGTTTTCTGTCTGCAGCGCCTGGGATCTTCTAGGAGCCGTCAGCGTGACTTCCTCGAGTTTCTCCTACTGCGGGCTGCCGGGGAAATTCGGGGGTTATGCTGGAAATGCAGGTAGCATCTAGTGACTCCCCCTGGACAGGGGAGGTAATTAAGGGAATTCCCCCTGCCAGGCAACAACTGTGACACCAGGCAGCTGCGTGGAGGGCGGCCACAAACCTCCCCCACTCACTCGTACGTGATCCGGAATTCTCAATTTGGGTAGGTTCCCTTTTCTGTCTGCAGCGCCTCGGATCTCCTAGGAGCCCTCCGCTTGACTTCCTCGAGTGTCTCCTAGTGCGGGATGCCGGGGAATGGCGGGGGTTGGGCTGGAAATGCAGGTAGCATCTTGTGCCTCACCTGGACAGAGGAGGTAATTAGCGGAATTCCCCCTGCAATTCAACACATGTGACACCAGGCAGCTGGGGGGTGCGCGGCACCAAACATCCCCCACACACTCGGACTTGTTCCGGAATTCTGAGTGTGGGGAGGTTCCGTCTTCTGTCTGCAGAACCTGGGATATCCTAGGAGCCCTCCGCGTGTCTTCCCCGAATGTCTCCTTGTGCGGGCTCCCGGGGATAGGCGGTGGTTGGGCTGGAAATGCAAGTAGCATCTAGTGCCTCCCCCTGAACATGGGAGGTAATTAACGGAATTCCCCCTGCCAGGCAACACCTGTGACATCAGGCAGCTGCGTGGAAATTGGCTCCAAACCTCCCCCACACACTCGGCCGTGATCCGGAATTGTGAGTGTTGGGAGGTTCCGTCTTTGGTCTGCAGCGCCTGGGATCCCCTAGGAGCCCTCTGTGTGTTTTCCCCGAGTGTCTCCAAGTGCGGGATTCAATGGAAAGGCGGGGGTTTGACTCGAAATGCAGGTAGCATCTAGTACCTCCTCCTGGACAGGGGAGGTATTTAGCAGAATTCCCCCTGCAATGCAACACATGTGACACCAGGCAGCTGGGGGGTGGGCGGCCCCAAACCTCCCCCACACACTCGGACTTGTTCCGGAATTCTGAGTGTGGGGAGGTTCCGTCTTCTGTCTGCAGAACCTGGGATATCCTAGGAGCCCTCCGCGTGTCTTCCCCGAATGTCTCCTTGTGCGGGCTCCCGGGGATAGGCGGGGGTTGGGCTGGAAATGCAAGTAGCATCTAGTGCCTCCCCCTGAACAGGGGAGGTATTTAGTGGACTACCACCTGCCAGGCAACACCTGTGACACCTGGCAGCTGCGTGGACGGCGGCCCCAAACTTCCCCCACCCACTCGGCGGTGATCCGGAAATCTGAGTGTTTGGAGTTTCCGTCTTCTTTCTGCAGCGCCTGATATCTCCTAGGAGCCTTCCGTGTGTCTTCCCCGGGTGTCTCATAGTGCGGGCTTCAATGGATAAGCGGGGTTTGTTTTGGAAATGTAGGTAGCATCTAGTGCCTCCCCCTGGACAGGAGAGGTATTTAGCGGACTTCCACCTGCCAGGCTACAGCTGTGACACGAGGCAGTTCTGTGGAGGGTGACCCCACCTCCCCTACACACTCGTCCGTATTCCTTAATTCTGAGTTTGGGGATGTTCCGTCTTCAGTCTGCAGTGCCTGGGATCTCCTAGGAGCCCTCCGCGTGACTTCCCCGAGTGTCTACTTGTGCGGGCTGCCGGGGAAATTCGGGGGTAGGCTGGAAATGCAGGTAGCATCTAGTGCCTCCCCGTGGACAGGGGAGGTTATTAGCGGTCTACACCCTGGCAGGCAACAACTGTGACACCAGGCAGCTGCGTGGAGTGCGGCCCCAAACCTGCCCAACACACTCGGCCCTGTTCCGGAATTCTGAGTGTGGGGAGGTTCCGTCTTCTGTCTGCAGCGCCTCATATGTCCTAGGAGCCGTCCTCGTGTCTTCCCCGAGTGTCTCATATTGCGGGATTCAATGGAAAAGTGGGGGCTGTGTTGGAAATGCAGGTAGTATCTGGTGCCTCCTCCTGGACAGGGGAGGTAATTAGCGGACATCCCCCTGCCAGACAACACCTGTGACACCAGGCAGCTTCGTGGAGTGTGGCCCCAAACCTCCCTCACACACTCGGGTGTGTAATGGGATTCTCAGTGTGGCGAGGTTCCGTTTTCAGTCTGCAGTGCTTGGGATCTCCTAGGAGCCTTCGGCGTGTCTTCCCCTAGTGTCTCATAGTGCGGGATGCCGGGGAAAAGCGGTGGTTGGTCTGGAAATTCAGGTAGATTCTAGTGCCTCCCCCTGGACGGGGGAGGTAATTAGCGGAATTCCCCCTGCCAGGAAACACCTGTGACACCAGGAAACTGCGTGGAGATCGTCCCGAAACTTTCCCCACAAACTCGGCTGTGTTTCAGAATTCTGAGTGTGGGAAGGTTCCGTCATCTGTCTGCAGCGCCTGGGATCTCCTAGGAGCGCTCCGCGTGTATTCCTCGAGTTTCTCCTAGTGCTGGCTGCCGGGGAAAGGCGGGTGTTGGGCTGGAAATGCAGGTAGCATCTAGTGCCTCCCGCTGGACAGGGGAGGTAATTAGCGGACATCCCCCTGCCAAGCAACACCTGTGAAACCAGGCAGCTTCGTGGACGGCGGCCCTAAACCTCCCACACGCACAGGTACGTGATCCGGAATTCTGAGTGTGGGGAGGTTCCGTCTTCTGTCTGCAGGGCCTGATATGTCCTAGGAGCCGTCCTCGTGTCTTCCCCGATTGTCTCATAGTGCAGGCTTCAATGGAAAGGCGGGGTTTGTGTTGGAAATGCAGGTAGTATCTAGTGCCTCCTCCTGGACTGGGTAGGTAATTAGCGGAAATCCCCCTGCCAGGCAACACCTGTGACACCAGGCAGCTGCGTGGAGCGCGGCACAAATCTCCCCCACACACTCGGCCGTCTTTCCTAATGCTGAATGTGGGGAGGTTCCGTCTTCTGTCTGCAGTGCCTGGGATATCCTAGGAGCCCTCCGCGTGTCTTCCCCGAATGTCTCCTTGTGCGGGCTCCCGGGGATAGGCGGGGTTTCGGCTGGAAATGCAACTAGCATCTAGTGCCTCCCCCTGAACAGGGGAATTAAATAGCGGACTTCCCCCTGCCAGGCAACACCTGTGACACCTGGCAGCTGCGTGGAGTGCGACCCTAAACCTCCCCCACCCACTCGGCCGTTTTCCGGAATTCTGAGTGTGGGGGGGTTCCGTCTTCTGTCTGCAGCGCCTGGGATCTCCTAGGAGCTCACCGCGTGTATTTCCCGAGTGTCTCCTAGTGCGGGCTGCCGGGAAAATGCGGGGGTTGGGCTGGAAATGCAGGTAGCATCTAGTGCCTCCCCCTGGACAGGGGAGGTAATTAGCAGAATACACCCTGCCGGGCAACACCTGTGAGACCAGACAGCTGCGTGGAAGGCGACCCCAAACCTCCCCCACACACTCGGCCGTGATCCGAAATTCTGACTATGGGGAGGTTCCGTCTTAAGTCTGCAGTGCCTGATATCTCCTAGGAGCCCTCCGCGTGTCTTCCCCGAGTGTCTCATATTGCGGGCTTCAATGTAATGTCGGGGGTTGTGTTGGAAATGCAGGTAGCATCTAGTGCCTCCTCCTGGACAGGGGAGGTAATTAGCCGAATTCCCCCTGCCAGGCAACAGCTGTAACACCAGGCAGCTTCATGGAGGGCGGCCCCAAAACTCCCCAAACCACTCGGTCTTTTTCCTGGTTTCTGAGTGTGGGGAGGTTCCGTAGCGCCTGGGATCTCCTAGGAGCCCACCGCGTTTATTTCCCGAGTACTCTTACTGCGGGCATCAATGGAAAAGCGGGGGTTGTTTTGGAAATGCAGGTAGCTTCTAGTGCCTCCCCCTACAGGGGGGAGGTAATTAGCCGAATTCCCCCTACCAGGAAACACCTGTGACACCAGCCAGCTGCGTCGAGTGCGGCCCCAAACCTCTCCCACTCACTCGTACGTGATCCGGAATTCTGAGTGTGGGTAAGTTCCCTCTTCTGTCTGCAGCGCCTGTGATATCCTCGGAGCCCACCGCCAGTCTTTCCCGATTGTCCCCTACAGCGAACTGCCAGGGAAACGGGGGTTGGGCTGGAAATGCAGGTAGCATCTGCAGCCTCTTCCTGGAATGGGGAGGTAATTAGCGGACTTCCCCCTGCCAGGCAACACCTGTGACACCAGGCAGCTGCGTGGAGGGAGGCCCCAAACCTCCCCCACTCACTCGGCAGTATTTGGGGATTCTGAGTGTCGGGAGGTTCCGTTTTCTGTCTGCAGCGCCTGGGTTCTCCTAGGAGCCGTCAGCGTGACTTCTTCGAGTGTCTCCTATTGCGGGCTGCCGGGGAAAGGCGGTGTATGGGCTGGAAATGCAGGTAGCATCTAGTGCCTCCACCTGGACAGGGGAGGTATTTAGCGGACTTTCCCCTGCCAGGAAACACCTGTGACACCAGGCAGCTGCTTGGAGTGCGGCCCCAAACCTCCCCCACACACTCGACCGTGTTCCGGGATTCTGAGTGTGGGGAGGTTCCGTTTTCTGTCTGCAGTGCCTGGGATCTCCTAGGAACACTCGGCGTGTCTTCTCGAAGTGTCTCTTAGTGCGACATGCCTGGGAAAGGCGGGGGTTGGGCTGGAAAATCAGGTAGCTGCTAGTGCCTCCCCCTGCAGAGGGGAGGTAATTAGCGGAATTCCCCCTGCCAGGAAACACCTGTGACACCAGGCAGCTGCGTCGAGGGCGGCCCCAAACCTCTCCCACTCACTAGTACTTCATCCGGAATTCTGAGTGTGGGTAGGTTCCCTCTTCTGTCTGCAGGGCCTGTGATCTCCTAAGAGCCCTCCGCCTGTCTTTCCCGATTGTCCCCTACAGTGAGCTACCAGGGAAACGGGAGTTGGGCTGGAAATGCAGGTAGCATCTGCTGCCTCCTCCTGGAATGGGGAGGTATTTAGCGGACTTCCCCCTGCCAGGCACCACCTGTGACACCAGGCAGCTGCGTGGAGTGCGGCCCCAAACCTCCCCCACACACTCGGCCGTGATCCGGAATTCTGAGTGTGAGGAGGTTCCGTTTTCTGTCTGCAGCGCCTGGGATCTTCTAGGAGCCGTCAGCGTGACTTCCTCGAGTTTCTCCTACTGCGGGCTGCCGGGGAAATTCGGGGGTTATGCTGGAAATGCAGGTAGCATCTAGTGACTCCCCCTGGACAGGGGAGGTAATTAAGGGAATTCCCCCTGCCAGGCAACAACTGTGACACCAGGCAGCTGCGTGGAGGGCGGCCACAACCTCCCCCACTCACTCGTACGTGATCCGGAATTCTCAATTTGGGTAGGTTCCCTTTTCTGTCTGCAGCGCCTCGGATCTCCTAGGAGCCCTCCGCTTGACTTCCTCGAGTGTCTCCTAGTGCGGGATGCCGGGGAATGGCGGGGGTTGGGCTGGAAATGCAGGTAGCATCTTGTGCCTCACCTGGACAGAGGAGGTAATTAGCGGAATTCCCCCTGCAATTCAACACATGTGACACCAGGCAGCTGGGGGGTGCGCGGCACCAAACATCCCCCACACACTCGGACTTGTTCCGGAATTCTGAGTGTGGGGAGGTTCCGTCTTCTGTCTGCAGAACCTGGGATATCCTAGGAGCCCTCCGCGTGTCTTCCCCGAATGTCTCCTTGTGCGGGCTCCCGGGGATAGGCGGTGGTTGGGCTGGAAATGCAAGTAGCATCTAGTGCCTCCCCCTGAACATGGGAGGTAATTAACGGAATTCCCCCTGCCAGGCAACACCTGTGACATCAGGCAGCTGCGTGGAAATTGGCTCCAAACCTCCCCCACACACTCGGCCGTGATCCGGAATTGTGAGTGTTGGGAGGTTCCGTCTTTGGTCTGCAGCGCCTGGGATCCCCTAGGAGCCCTCTGTGTGTTTTCCCCGAGTGTCTCCAAGTGCGGGATTCAATGGAAAGGCGGGGGTTTGACTCGAAATGCAGGTAGCATCTAGTACCTCCTCCTGGACAGGGGAGGTATTTAGCAGAATTCCCCCTGCAATGCAACACATGTGACACCAGGCAGCTGGGGGGTGGGCGGCCCCAAACCTCCCCCACACACTCGGACTTGTTCCGGAATTCTGAGTGTGGGGAGGTTCCGTCTTCTGTCTGCAGAACCTGGGATATCCTAGGAGCCCTCCGCGTGTCTTCCCCGAATGTCTCCTTGTGCGGGCTCCCGGGGATAGGCGGGGGTTGGGCTGGAAATGCAAGTAGCATCTAGTGCCTCCCCCTGAACAGGGGAGGTATTTAGTGGACTACCACCTGCCAGGCAACACCTGTGACACCTGGCAGCTGCGTGGACGGCGGCCCCAAACTTCCCCCACCCACTCGGCGGTGATCCGGAAATCTGAGTGTTTGGAGTTTCCGTCTTCTTTCTGCAGCGCCTGATATCTCCTAGGAGCCTTCCGTGTGTCTTCCCCGGGTGTCTCATAGTGCGGGCTTCAATGGATAAGCGGGGTTTGTTTTGGAAATGTAGGTAGCATCTAGTGCCTCCCCCTGGACAGGAGAGGTATTTAGCGGACTTCCACCTGCCAGGCTACAGCTGTGACACGAGGCAGTTCTGTGGAGGGTGACCCCACCTCCCCTACACACTCGTCCGTATTCCTTAATTCTGAGTTTGGGGATGTTCCGTCTTCAGTCTGCAGTGCCTGGGATCTCCTAGGAGCCCTCCGCGTGACTTCCCCGAGTGTCTACTTGTGCGGGCTGCCGGGGAAATTCGGGGGTAGGCTGGAAATGCAGGTAGCATCTAGTGCCTCCCCGTGGACAGGGGAGGTTATTAGCGGTCTACACCCTGGCAGGCAACAACTGTGACACCAGGCAGCTGCGTGGAGTGCGGCCCCAAACCTGCCCCAACACACTCGGCCCTGTTCCGGAATTCTGAGTGTGGGGAGGTTCCGTCTTCTGTCTGCAGCGCCTCATATGTCCTAGGAGCCGTCCTCGTGTCTTCCCCGAGTGTCTCATATTGCGGGATTCAATGGAAAAGTGGGGGCTGTGTTGGAAATGCAGGTAGTATCTGGTGCCTCCTCCTGGACAGGGGAGGTAATTAGCGGACATCCCCCTGCCAGACAACACCTGTGACACCAGGCAGCTTCGTGGAGTGTGGCCCCAAACCTCCCTCACACACTCGGGTGTGTAATGGGATTCTGAGTGTGGCGAGGTTCCGTTTTCAGTCTGCAGTGCTTGGGATCTCCTAGGAGCCTTCGGCGTGTCTTCCCCTAGTGTCTCATAGTGCGGGATGCCGGGGAAAAGCGGTGGTTGGTCTGGAAATTCAGGTAGATTCTAGTGCCTCCCCCTGGACGGGGGAGGTAATTAGCGGAATTCCCCCTGCCAGGAAACACCTGTGACACCAGGAAACTGCGTGGAGATCGTCCCGAAACTTTCCCCACAAACTCGGCTGTGTTTCAGAATTCTGAGTGTGGGAAGGTTCCGTCATCTGTCTGCAGCGCCTGGGATCTCCTAGGAGCGCTCCGCGTGTATTCCTCGAGTTTCTCCTAGTGCTGGCTGCCGGGGAAAGGCGGGTGTTGGGCTGGAAATGCAGGTAGCATCTAGTGCCTCCCGCTGGACAGGGGAGGTAATTAGCGGACATCCCCCTGCCAAGCAACACCTGTGAAACCAGGCAGCTTCGTGGACGGCGGCCCTAAACCTCCCACACGCACAGGTACGTGATCCGGAATTCTGAGTGTGGGGAGGTTCCGTCTTCTGTCTGCAGGGCCTGATATGTCCTAGGAGCCGTCCTCGTGTCTTCCCCGATTGTCTCATAGTGCAGGCTTCAATGGAAAGGCGGGGTTTGTGTTGGAAATGCAGGTAGTATCTAGTGCCTCCTCCTGGACTGGGTAGGTAATTAGCGGAAATCCCCCTGCCAGGCAACACCTGTGACACCAGGCAGCTGCGTGGAGCGCGGCACAAATCTCCCCCACACACTCGGCCGTCTTTCCTAATGCTGAATGTGGGGAGGTTCCGTCTTCTGTCTGCAGCGCCTGGGATATCCTAGGAGCCCTCCGCGTGTCTTCCCCGAATGTCTCCTTGTGCGGGCTCCCGGGGATAGGCGGGGTTTCGGCTGGAAATGCAACTAGCATCTAGTGCCTCCCCCTGAACAGGGGAATTAAATAGCGGACTTCCCCCTGCCAGGCAACACCTGTGACACCTGGCAGCTGCGTGGAGTGCGACCCTAAACCTCCCCCACCCACTCGGCCGTTTTCCGGAATTCTGAGTGTGGGGGGGTTCCGTCTTCTGTCTGCAGCGCCTGGGATCTCCTAGGAGCTCACCGCGTGTATTTCCCGAGTGTCTCCTAGTGCGGGCTGCCGGGAAAATGCGGGGGTTGGGCTGGAAATGCAGGTAGCATCTAGTGCCTCCCCCTGGACAGGGGAGGTAATTAGCAGAATACACCCTGCCGGGCAACACCTGTGAGACCAGACAGCTGCGTGGAAGGCGACCCCAAACCTCCCCCACACACTCGGCCGTGATCCGAAATTCTGACTATGGGGAGGTTCCGTCTTAAGTCTGCAGTGCCTGATATCTCCTAGGAGCCCTCCGCGTGTCTTCCCCGAGTGTCTCATATTGCGGGCTTCAATGTAATGTCGGGGGTTGTGTTGGAAATGCAGGTAGCATCTAGTGCCTCCTCCTGGACAGGGGAGGTAATTAGCCGAATTCCCCCTGCCAGGCAACAGCTGTAACACCAGGCAGCTTCATGGAGGGCGGCCCCAAAACTCCCCAAACCACTCGGTCTTTTTCCTGGTTTCTGAGTGTGGGGAGGTTCCGTAGCGCCTGGGATCTCCTAGGAGCCCACCGCGTTTATTTCCCGAGTACTCTTACTGCGGGCATCAATGGAAAAGCGGGGGTTGTTTTGGAAATGCAGGTAGCTTCTAGTGCCTCCCCCTACAGGGGGGAGGTAATTAGCCGAATTCCCCCTACCAGGAAACACCTGTGACACCAGCCAGCTGCGTCGAGTGCGGCCCCAAACCTCTCCCACTCACTCGTACGTGATCCGGAATTCTGAGTGTGGGTAAGTTCCCTCTTCTGTCTGCAGCGCCTGTGATATCCTCGGAGCCCACCGCCAGTCTTTCCCGATTGTCCCCTACAGCGAACTGCCAGGGAAACGGGGGTTGGGCTGGAAATGCAGGTAGCATCTGCAGCCTCTTCCTGGAATGGGGAGGTAATTAGCGGACTTCCCCCTGCCAGGCAACACCTGTGACACCAGGCAGCTGCGTGGAGGGAGGCCCCAAACCTCCCCCACTCACTCGGCAGTATTTGGGGATTCTGAGTGTCGGGAGGTTCCGTTTTCTGTCTGCAGCGCCTGGGTTCTCCTAGGAGCCGTCAGCGTGACTTCTTCGAGTGTCTCCTATTGCGGGCTGCCGGGGAAAGGCGGTGTATGGGCTGGAAATGCAGGTAGCATCTAGTGCCTCCACCTGGACAGGGGAGGTATTTAGCGGACTTTCCCCTGCCAGGAAACACCTGTGACACCAGGCAGCTGCTTGGAGTGCGGCCCCAAACCTCCCCCACACACTCGACCGTGTTCCGGGATTCTGAGTGTGGGGAGGTTCCGTTTTCTGTCTGCAGTGCCTGGGATCTCCTAGGAACACTCGGCGTGTCTTCTCGAAGTGTCTCTTAGTGCGACATGCCTGGGAAAGGCGGGGGTTGGGCTGGAAAATCAGGTAGCTGCTAGTGCCTCCCCCTGCAGAGGGGAGGTAATTAGCGGAATTCCCCCTGCCAGGAAACACCTGTGACACCAGGCAGCTGCGTCGAGGGCGGCCCCAAACCTCTCCCACTCACTAGTACTTCATCCGGAATTCTGAGTGTGGGTAGGTTCCCTCTTCTGTCTGCAGGGCCTGTGATCTCCTAAGAGCCCTCCGCCTGTCTTTCCCGATTGTCCCCTACAGTGAGCTACCAGGGAAACGGGAGTTGGGCTGGAAATGCAGGTAGCATCTGCTGCCTCCTCCTGGAATGGGGAGGTATTTAGCGGACTTCCCCCTGCCAGGCACCACCTGTGACACCAGGCAGCTGCGTGGAGTGCGGCCCCAAACCTCCCCCACACACTCGGCCGTGATCCGGAATTCTGAGTGTGAGGAGGTTCCGTTTTCTGTCTGCAGCGCCTGGGATCTTCTAGGAGCCGTCAGCGTGACTTCCTCGAGTTTCTCCTACTGCGGGCTGCCGGGGAAATTCGGGGGTTATGCTGGAAATGCAGGTAGCATCTAGTGACTCCCCCTGGACAGGGGAGGTAATTAAGGGAATTCCCCCTGCCAGGCAACAACTGTGACACCAGGCAGCTGCGTGGAGGGCGGCCACAAACCTCCCCCACTCACTCGTACGTGATCCGGAATTCTCAATTTGGGTAGGTTCCCTTTTCTGTCTGCAGCGCCTCGGATCTCCTAGGAGCCCTCCGCTTGACTTCCTCGAGTGTCTCCTAGTGCGGGATGCCGGGGAATGGCGGGGGTTGGGCTGGAAATGCAGGTAGCATCTTGTGCCTCACCTGGACAGAGGAGGTAATTAGCGGAATTCCCCCTGCAATTCAACACATGTGACACCAGGCAGCTGGGGGGTGCGCGGCACCAAACATCCCCCACACACTCGGACTTGTTCCGGAATTCTGAGTGTGGGGAGGTTCCGTCTTCTGTCTGCAGAACCTGGGATATCCTAGGAGCCCTCCGCGTGTCTTCCCCGAATGTCTCCTTGTGCGGGCTCCCGGGGATAGGCGGTGGTTGGGCTGGAAATGCAAGTAGCATCTAGTGCCTCCCCCTGAACATGGGAGGTAATTAACGGAATTCCCCCTGCCAGGCAACACCTGTGACATCAGGCAGCTGCGTGGAAATTGGCTCCAAACCTCCCCCACACACTCGGCCGTGATCCGGAATTGTGAGTGTTGGGAGGTTCCGTCTTTGGTCTGCAGCGCCTGGGATCCCCTAGGAGCCCTCTGTGTGTTTTCCCCGAGTGTCTCCAAGTGCGGGATTCAATGGAAAGGCGGGGGTTTGACTCGAAATGCAGGTAGCATCTAGTACCTCCTCCTGGACAGGGGAGGTATTTAGCAGAATTCCCCCTGCAATGCAACACATGTGACACCAGGCAGCTGGGGGGTGGGCGGCCCCAAACCTCCCCCACACACTCGGACTTGTTCCGGAATTCTGAGTGTGGGGAGGTTCCGTCTTCTGTCTGCAGAACCTGGGATATCCTAGGAGCCCTCCGCGTGTCTTCCCCGAATGTCTCCTTGTGCGGGCTCCCGGGGATAGGCGGGGGTTGGGCTGGAAATGCAAGTAGCATCTAGTGCCTCCCCCTGAACAGGGGAGGTATTTAGTGGACTACCACCTGCCAGGCAACACCTGTGACACCTGGCAGCTGCGTGGACGGCGGCCCCAAACTTCCCCCACCCACTCGGCGGTGATCCGGAAATCTGAGTGTTTGGAGTTTCCGTCTTCTTTCTGCAGCGCCTGATATCTCCTAGGAGCCTTCCGTGTGTCTTCCCCGGGTGTCTCATAGTGCGGGCTTCAATGGATAAGCGGGGTTTGTTTTGGAAATGTAGGTAGCATCTAGTGCCTCCCCCTGGACAGGAGAGGTATTTAGCGGACTTCCACCTGCCAGGCTACAGCTGTGACACGAGGCAGTTCTGTGGAGGGTGACCCCACCTCCCCTACACACTCGTCCGTATTCCTTAATTCTGAGTTTGGGGATGTTCCGTCTTCAGTCTGCAGTGCCTGGGATCTCCTAGGAGCCCTCCGCGTGACTTCCCCGAGTGTCTACTTGTGCGGGCTGCCGGGGAAATTCGGGGGTAGGCTGGAAATGCAGGTAGCATCTAGTGCCTCCCCGTGGACAGGGGAGGTTATTAGCGGTCTACACCCTGGCAGGCAACAACTGTGACACCAGGCAGCTGCGTGGAGTGCGGCCCCAAACCTGCCCAACACACTCGGCCCTGTTCCGGAATTCTGAGTGTGGGGAGGTTCCGTCTTCTGTCTGCAGCGCCTCATATGTCCTAGGAGCCGTCCTCGTGTCTTCCCCGAGTGTCTCATATTGCGGGATTCAATGGAAAAGTGGGGGCTGTGTTGGAAATGCAGGTAGTATCTGGTGCCTCCTCCTGGACAGGGGAGGTAATTAGCGGACATCCCCCTGCCAGACAACACCTGTGACACCAGGCAGCTTCGTGGAGTGTGGCCCCAAACCTCCCTCACACACTCGGGTGTGTAATGGGATTCTGAGTGTGGCGAGGTTCCGTTTTCAGTCTGCAGTGCTTGGGATCTCCTAGGAGCCTTCGGCGTGTCTTCCCCTAGTGTCTCATAGTGCGGGATGCCGGGGAAAAGCGGTGGTTGGTCTGGAAATTCAGGTAGATTCTAGTGCCTCCCCCTGGACGGGGGAGGTAATTAGCGGAATTCCCCCTGCCAGGAAACACCTGTGACACCAGGAAACTGCGTGGAGATCGTCCCGAAACTTTCCCCACAAACTCGGCTGTGTTTCAGAATTCTGAGTGTGGGAAGGTTCCGTCATCTGTCTGCAGCGCCTGGGATCTCCTAGGAGCGCTCCGCGTGTATTCCTCGAGTTTCTCCTAGTGCTGGCTGCCGGGGAAAGGCGGGTGTTGGGCTGGAAATGCAGGTAGCATCTAGTGCCTCCCGCTGGACAGGGGAGGTAATTAGCGGACATCCCCCTGCCAAGCAACACCTGTGAAACCAGGCAGCTTCGTGGACGGCGGCCCTAAACCTCCCACACGCACAGGTACGTGATCCGGAATTCTGAGTGTGGGGAGGTTCCGTCTTCTGTCTGCAGGGCCTGATATGTCCTAGGAGCCGTCCTCGTGTCTTCCCCGATTGTCTCATAGTGCAGGCTTCAATGGAAAGGCGGGGTTTGTGTTGGAAATGCAGGTAGTATCTAGTGCCTCCTCCTGGACTGGGTAGGTAATTAGCGGAAATCCCCCTGCCAGGCAACACCTGTGACACCAGGCAGCTGCGTGGAGCGCGGCACAAATCTCCCCCACACACTCGGCCGTCTTTCCTAATGCTGAATGTGGGGAGGTTCCGTCTTCTGTCTGCAGCGCCTGGGATATCCTAGGAGCCCTCCGCGTGTCTTCCCCGAATGTCTCCTTGTGCGGGCTCCCGGGGATAGGCGGGGTTTCGGCTGGAAATGCAACTAGCATCTAGTGCCTCCCCCTGAACAGGGGAATTAAATAGCGGACTTCCCCCTGCCAGGCAACACCTGTGACACCTGGCAGCTGCGTGGAGTGCGACCCTAAACCTCCCCCACCCACTCGGCCGTTTTCCGGAATTCTGAGTGTGGGGGGGTTCCGTCTTCTGTCTGCAGCGCCTGGGATCTCCTAGGAGCTCACCGCGTGTATTTCCCGAGTGTCTCCTAGTGCGGGCTGCCGGGAAAATGCGGGGGTTGGGCTGGAAATGCAGGTAGCATCTAGTGCCTCCCCCTGGACAGGGGAGGTAATTAGCAGAATACACCCTGCCGGGCAACACCTGTGAGACCAGACAGCTGCGTGGAAGGCGACCCCAAACCTCCCCCACACACTCGGCCGTGATCCGAAATTCTGACTATGGGGAGGTTCCGTCTTAAGTCTGCAGTGCCTGATATCTCCTAGGAGCCCTCCGCGTGTCTTCCCCGAGTGTCTCATATTGCGGGCTTCAATGTAATGTCGGGGGTTGTGTTGGAAATGCAGGTAGCATCTAGTGCCTCCTCCTGGACAGGGGAGGTAATTAGCCGAATTCCCCCTGCCAGGCAACAGCTGTAACACCAGGCAGCTTCATGGAGGGCGGCCCCAAAACTCCCCAAACCACTCGGTCTTTTTCCTGGTTTCTGAGTGTGGGGAGGTTCCGTAGCGCCTGGGATCTCCTAGGAGCCCACCGCGTTTATTTCCCGAGTACTCTTACTGCGGGCATCAATGGAAAAGCGGGGGTTGTTTTGGAAATGCAGGTAGCTTCTAGTGCCTCCCCCTACAGGGGGGAGGTAATTAGCCGAATTCCCCCTACCAGGAAACACCTGTGACACCAGCCAGCTGCGTCGAGTGCGGCCCCAAACCTCTCCCACTCACTCGTACGTGATCCGGAATTCTGAGTGTGGGTAAGTTCCCTCTTCTGTCTGCAGCGCCTGTGATATCCTCGGAGCCCACCGCCAGTCTTTCCCGATTGTCCCCTACAGCGAACTGCCAGGGAAACGGGGGTTGGGCTGGAAATGCAGGTAGCATCTGCAGCCTCTTCCTGGAATGGGGAGGTAATTAGCGGACTTCCCCCTGCCAGGCAACACCTGTGACACCAGGCAGCTGCGTGGAGGGAGGCCCCAAACCTCCCCCACTCACTCGGCAGTATTTGGGGATTCTGAGTGTCGGGAGGTTCCGTTTTCTGTCTGCAGCGCCTGGGTTCTCCTAGGAGCCGTCAGCGTGACTTCTTCGAGTGTCTCCTATTGCGGGCTGCCGGGGAAAGGCGGTGTATGGGCTGGAAATGCAGGTAGCATCTAGTGCCTCCACCTGGACAGGGGAGGTATTTAGCGGACTTTCCCCTGCCAGGAAACACCTGTGACACCAGGCAGCTGCTTGGAGTGCGGCCCCAAACCTCCCCCACACACTCGACCGTGTTCCGGGATTCTGAGTGTGGGGAGGTTCCGTTTTCTGTCTGCAGTGCCTGGGATCTCCTAGGAACACTCGGCGTGTCTTCTCGAAGTGTCTCTTAGTGCGACATGCCTGGGAAAGGCGGGGGTTGGGCTGGAAAATCAGGTAGCTGCTAGTGCCTCCCCCTGCAGAGGGGAGGTAATTAGCGGAATTCCCCCTGCCAGGAAACACCTGTGACACCAGGCAGCTGCGTCGAGGGCGGCCCCAAACCTCTCCCACTCACTAGTACTTCATCCGGAATTCTGAGTGTGGGTAGGTTCCCTCTTCTGTCTGCAGGGCCTGTGATCTCCTAAGAGCCCTCCGCCTGTCTTTCCCGATTGTCCCCTACAGTGAGCTACCAGGGAAACGGGAGTTGGGCTGGAAATGCAGGTAGCATCTGCTGCCTCCTCCTGGAATGGGGAGGTATTTAGCGGACTTCCCCCTGCCAGGCACCACCTGTGACACCAGGCAGCTGCGTGGAGTGCGGCCCCAAACCTCCCCCACACACTCGGCCGTGATCCGGAATTCTGAGTGTGAGGAGGTTCCGTTTTCTGTCTGCAGCGCCTGGGATCTTCTAGGAGCCGTCAGCGTGACTTCCTCGAGTTTCTCCTACTGCGGGCTGCCGGGGAAATTCGGGGGTTATGCTGGAAATGCAGGTAGCATCTAGTGACTCCCCCTGGACAGGGGAGGTAATTAAGGGAATTCCCCCTGCCAGGCAACAACTGTGACACCAGGCAGCTGCGTGGAGGGCGGCCACAAACCTCCCCCACTCACTCGTACGTGATCCGGAATTCTCAATTTGGGTAGGTTCCCTTTTCTGTCTGCAGCGCCTCGGATCTCCTAGGAGCCCTCCGCTTGACTTCCTCGAGTGTCTCCTAGTGCGGGATGCCGGGGAATGGCGGGGGTTGGGCTGGAAATGCAGGTAGCATCTTGTGCCTCACCTGGACAGAGGAGGTAATTAGCGGAATTCCCCCTGCAATTCAACACATGTGACACCAGGCAGCTGGGGGGTGCGCGGCACCAAACATCCCCCACACACTCGGACTTGTTCCGGAATTCTGAGTGTGGGGAGGTTCCGTCTTCTGTCTGCAGAACCTGGGATATCCTAGGAGCCCTCCGCGTGTCTTCCCCGAATGTCTCCTTGTGCGGGCTCCCGGGGATAGGCGGTGGTTGGGCTGGAAATGCAAGTAGCATCTAGTGCCTCCCCCTGAACATGGGAGGTAATTAACGGAATTCCCCCTGCCAGGCAACACCTGTGACATCAGGCAGCTGCGTGGAAATTGGCTCCAAACCTCCCCCACACACTCGGCCGTGATCCGGAATTGTGAGTGTTGGGAGGTTCCGTCTTTGGTCTGCAGCGCCTGGGATCCCCTAGGAGCCCTCTGTGTGTTTTCCCCGAGTGTCTCCAAGTGCGGGATTCAATGGAAAGGCGGGGGTTTGACTCGAAATGCAGGTAGCATCTAGTACCTCCTCCTGGACAGGGGAGGTATTTAGCAGAATTCCCCCTGCAATGCAACACATGTGACACCAGGCAGCTGGGGGGTGGGCGGCCCCAAACCTCCCCCACACACTCGGACTTGTTCCGGAATTCTGAGTGTGGGGAGGTTCCGTCTTCTGTCTGCAGAACCTGGGATATCCTAGGAGCCCTCCGCGTGTCTTCCCCGAATGTCTCCTTGTGCGGGCTCCCGGGGATAGGCGGGGGTTGGGCTGGAAATGCAAGTAGCATCTAGTGCCTCCCCCTGAACAGGGGAGGTATTTAGTGGACTACCACCTGCCAGGCAACACCTGTGACACCTGGCAGCTGCGTGGACGGCGGCCCCAAACTTCCCCCACCCACTCGGCGGTGATCCGGAAATCTGAGTGTTTGGAGTTTCCGTCTTCTTTCTGCAGCGCCTGATATCTCCTAGGAGCCTTCCGTGTGTCTTCCCCGGGTGTCTCATAGTGCGGGCTTCAATGGATAAGCGGGGTTTGTTTTGGAAATGTAGGTAGCATCTAGTGCCTCCCCCTGGACAGGAGAGGTATTTAGCGGACTTCCACCTGCCAGGCTACAGCTGTGACACGAGGCAGTTCTGTGGAGGGTGACCCCACCTCCCCTACACACTCGTCCGTATTCCTTAATTCTGAGTTTGGGGATGTTCCGTCTTCAGTCTGCAGTGCCTGGGATCTCCTAGGAGCCCTCCGCGTGACTTCCCCGAGTGTCTACTTGTGCGGGCTGCCGGGGAAATTCGGGGGTAGGCTGGAAATGCAGGTAGCATCTAGTGCCTCCCCGTGGACAGGGGAGGTTATTAGCGGTCTACACCCTGGCAGGCAACAACTGTGACACCAGGCAGCTGCGTGGAGTGCGGCCCCAAACATGCCCAACACACTCGGCCCTGTTCCGGAATTCTGAGTGTGGGGAGGTTCCGTCTTCTGTCTGCAGCGCCTCATATGTCCTAGGAGCCGTCCTCGTGTCTTCCCCGAGTGTCTCATATTGCGGGATTCAATGGAAAAGTGGGGGCTGTGTTGGAAATGCAGGTAGTATCTGGTGCCTCCTCCTGGACAGGGGAGGTAATTAGCGGACATCCCCCTGCCAGACAACACCTGTGACACCAGGCAGCTTCGTGGAAGCTGGCCCCAAACTTCCCCACACACTCGACCGTCTTTCCTAATTCTTAATGTGGGGAGGATCCGTCTTCTGTCTGCAGCGCCTGAGATATCATAGGAGCCCTCCGCGTGTCTTCCCCGAATGTCTCCTTGTGCGGGCTCCTGGGCATAGGCGGGGGTTGAGCTGGAAAAGCAAGTAGCATCTAGTGCCTCCCCCTGAACAGGGGAGTTAATTAGCGGACTTCCCCCTGCCTGGCAACACCTAAGACACCCGCCAGCTGCGTCGAGGGCGTCCCTAAACCTCCCCCAACCACTCGGCCGTTTTCCGAAATTCTCAGTGTGGGGAGGTTCCGTCTTCTGTCTGCAGCGCCTGGGATCTCCTAGGAGCCCACCGCGTGTATTCCCCGAGTACACTTAGTGCGGGCTTCAATGGAAAACCGGGGGTTGTTTTGGAAATGCAGGTTGCATCTAGTGCCTCCCTCTGAACAGGGGAGGTAATAAGCAGAATTCCCCCTGCCAGGTGAAACCTGTGACACCAGGCAGCTGCGTGGAGGGTGTCCCCAAATCTCCCCCACACACTCGGCCGTGTTCCAGGATTCTGGGTGTGGGGAGGTTCCGTTTTCTGTCTGCAGTGCCTGGGATCTCCTAGGAGCACTCGGCGTGTCTTCCCGAAGTGTCTCTTAGTGCGAGATGCCTGGGAAAGGCGGGGGTAGGGCTGGAAATTCAGGTAGCTGCTAGTGCCTCCCCCTGGAGAGGGGAGTTAATTAGCGGAATTCCGCCTGCCAGGAAACACCTGTGACACCAGCCAGCTGCGTCGAGGGCGGCCCCAAACCTCTCCCACTCACTCGTACGTGATCCGGAATTCTGAGTTTGTGTAGGTTCCCTCTTCTGTCTGCAGCTCCTGGGATCTCCTAGGAGCCCTCCGCCTGTCTTCAATGATTGTCTCCTACAGCGAGCTTCCAGGGAAACAGGGGTTGGGCTGGAAATGCAGGTAGCATCTGCTGCCTCCTCCTGGAATGGGGAGGTATTTAGCGGACTTCCCCCTGCCAGGCAACACCTGTGAAAACAGGCAGCTGCGTGGAGGGCGTCCCCAAACCTCCCCCACACACTCGGGCGTGTTCCGGGATTCTGAGTGTGGGGAGGTTCCGTTTTCAGTCTGCAGTGCCTGGGATCTCCTAGGAGCCCTCGGCGTGTATTACCCTAGTGATTCTTAGTGCGGGATGCCGGGGAAAGTCGGGGGTTGGGATGGAAATTCAGGTAGCTTTAAGTGCCTTCCCCTGGACAGGGGAGGTAATTAGCGAAATTCCCCCTGCCAAGAAACACCTGTGACACCAGGCAGCTGCGTGGAGGGCGGCACCAAACGTCCCCCACTCACTCGGCCGTCATCCAGAATTCTCAGTGTTGGGAGGTTCCGTCTTCGGTCTGCAGCGCCTGGGATCTCCTAGGAGCCCTCCGAGGGTCTTACCCGAGTGTCTCCTAGTGCGGGCTGCCGGGGAAATGCGGAGGATTTCCTGGAAATGTAGGTAGCATCTAGAGCCTCCCCCTGGACAGGGGAGGTAATTAGCGTAGTTCCCCCTGCCAGGCTACAGATTTGACACGAGGCAGATGGGTGGAGGGCGGCCCCAAACCTCCCCCACACACTCGGCCGTGTTCCGGAATTCTGAGTGTGGGGATATTCCGTATTCTGTCTTCAGCGCCTGTGATCTCCTAGGAGCCCTCCGCGTGTCTTCCCCGAATGTATCCTACTGCGAGCTGCCGGGGAAAGCGGGGGTTGTTCTGGAAATACAGGTAGCATCTAGTGCCTCCCGCTGAACATGGGAGGTAATTAGCGGGCATTCCCCTTCCAGGCAACACCTGTGGCACCTGGCAGCTGCGTGGACGGCGGCCCTAAACCTCCCACACACACTGGTACGTGATTCGGAATTCTGAGTGTGGGGAGGTTCCGTCATCTGTCTGCAGCGCCTGATATGTCCTAGGAGCACTCCTCGTTTCTTCCCCGAGTGTCTCATAGTGCGGGCTTCAAATGAAAGGCGGGGGTTGTTTTGGAAATCCAGGTAGCATCTGCTGCCTCCTCCTGGAATGGGGTGGTAATTAGCGGACTTCCCCCTGCCAGGCAACACCTGTGACACCAGGCAGCTGCGTGGAGTGCGGCCCCAAACCTCCCCCACACACTCGGGCGTGTTCCGGGATTCTGAGTGTGGGGAGGTTCCGTTTTCTGTCTGCAGTGCCTGGGATCTCCTAGGAGCCCTCGGCGTGTCTTCCCCTAGTGTTTCTTAGTGCGGGATGCCGGGGAAAGTCGGGGGTTGGGATGGAAATTCATGTAGCTTTAAGTGCCTCCCCCTGGACAGGGGAGGTATTTAGCGGAATTCCCCCTGCCAAGAAACACCTGTGACACCAGGCAGCTGCGTGGAGGGCGACCCCAAACGTCCCCCACTCACTCGGCCGTCATCCAGAATTCTCAGTGTTGGGAGGTTCCGTCTTCTGTCTGCAGCGCCTGGGATCTCCTAGGAGCCCTCCGAGGGTCTTCCCCGAGTGTCTCCTAGTGCGGGCTGCCGGGGAAATGCGGAGGATTTCCTGGAAATGTAGGTAGCATCTAGTGCCTCCCCCTGGACAGGGGAGGTAATTAGCGGAGTTCCCCCTGCCAGTCTACAGATGTGACACGAGGCAGCTGGGTGGAGGGCGGCCCCAAACCTCCCCAACACACTCGGCCGTGATCCGGAATTCGGAGGGTGGGGAGGTTCCTTTCTGTCTCTGCAGTAACTGGGATCTCCTAGGAGCCCTCCTCGTGTCTTCCCCGAGTGTCTCTTAGTGCGGGCTTCAATGGAAAAGCGGGGGTTGTGTTGGAAATGCAGGTAGTATCTAGTGCCTCCTCCTGGACAGGGGAGGTAATTAGCGGACATCCCCATGCCAGGCAATAACTGTGGCACCAGGCAGCTGCGTGGAGGGCGGCCCCAAAATTCCCCACTCACTCGTACGTGATCCGGAATTCTGAGTGTGTTTAGGTTCCCTCTTCTGTCTACAGCGCCTCGGATCTCCTAGGAGCCCTTGGCTTCACTTCCTCGAGTGTCTCCTAGTGCGGGATGCCGGGGAATGGCGGGTGTTGGGCTGGAAATGCAGGTAGCATCTAGTGCCTCCACCTGGACAGGGGAGGTAATTAGCGGAATTCCCCCTGCAAGGCAACACCTGTGATATCAGGCAGCTGCGTGGAAAGTGGCCCCAAACCTCACCCACACACACGGCCGTGATCCGGAATTGTGAGTTTTGGGAGGTTCCGTCTTTTGTCTGCAGCGCCTGGGATCTCCTAGGAGCCCTCCGCGTGTCTTCACCGAGTGTCTCCAAGTGCGGGATTCAATGGAAAGGCGGGGGTATGGCTCGAAATGCAGGGAGCATCTAGTGCCTACCACTGGACAGGGGAGGTAATTAGCGGACTTCCCCTTGCCAGACAACACTTTAGACACCTGGAAGCTGCGTGGACGGCGGCCCTAAACCTTCCAAACACACTCGTACGTGATCCGGATTTCTCAGTGTGGGTAGGTTCCCTATATTTTCTGTAGCGCCTGGGATCTCCTAGGAGCCCTCCGCCTGACTTTCCCGAGTGTCTCCTATTGCGGGCTGCTGGGGAAAGGTGTGGGTGGGCTGGAAATGAAGGTAGCATCTAGTGCCTCCCCATGGACAGGGGAGGTAATTAGCGGAATACCCCCTGCCAGGCAACACCTGTGACACCAGGCAGCTGCGTGAAGGGCGGCCCCAAACCTCCCCCACCCACTCGGCCGTGATCCGGAATTCTGAGTGTGTGGAGGTTCCGTCTTCTGTCTGCAGCGCCTGATATCTCCTAGGATCCTTCCGCGTGTCTTCACCGAGTGTCTCATAGTGCGGGCTTCAATGGATAAGCGGGGTTAGTTTTGGAAATGTAGGTAGCATCTAGTGCCTCCACCTGGACAGGGGAGGTATTTAGTGGACTTCCCCCTACCAGGCTACAGCTGTGACACGAGGGCAGCTGTTTGGAGGGTGACCTCACCTCCCCTTCACACTCGGCCATATTCCTTAATTCTGAGTGTGAGGATGTTCTGTCTTCTGTCTGCAGCGACTGGGATCTCCTAGGAGCCCTCCGCGTGACTTCCCCGAGTGTCTACTAGTGCGGGCTGCCGGGGAAATGCGGGGGTAGGCTGGAAATGCAGGAAGCATCTAGTGCCTCCCCCTGGACAGGGGAGGGTAATTAGCGGAATTCCCCCTGCCACGCAACAACGGTGACACCAGGCAGCTGCGTGGAGGGCGGCACCAAACGTCCCCCACTCACTCGGCCGTCATCCAGAATTCTCAGTGTTGGGAGGTTCCGTCTTCGGTCTGCAGCGCCTGGGATCTCCTAGGAGCCCTCCGAGGGTCTTACCCGAGTGTCTCCTAGTGCGGGCTGCCGGGGAAATGCGGAGGATTTCCTGGAAATGTAGGTAGCATCTAGAGCCTCCCCCTGGACAGGGGAGGTAATTAGCGTAGTTCCCCCTGCCAGGCTACAGATTTGACACGAGGCAGATGGGTGGAGGGCGGCCCCAAACCTCCCCCACACACTCGGCCGTGTTCCGGAATTCTGAGTGTGGGGATATTCCGTATTCTGTCTTCAGCGCCTGTGATCTCCTAGGAGCCCTCCGCGTGTCTTCCCCGAATGTATCCTACTGCGAGCTGCCGGGGAAAGCGGGGGTTGTTCTGGAAATACAGGTAGCATCTAGTGCCTCCCGCTGAACATGGGAGGTAATTAGCGGGCATTCCCCTTCCAGGCAACACCTGTGGCACCTGGCAGCTGCGTGGACGGCGGCCCTAAACCTCCCACACACACTGGTACGTGATTCGGAATTCTGAGTGTGGGGAGGTTCCGTCATCTGTCTGCAGCGCCTGATATGTCCTAGGAGCACTCCTCGTTTCTTCCCCGAGTGTCTCATAGTGCGGGCTTCAAATGAAAGGCGGGGGTTGTTTTGGAAATCCAGGTAGCATCTGCTGCCTCCTCCTGGAATGGGGTGGTAATTAGCGGACTTCCCCCTGCCAGGCAACACCTGTGACACCAGGCAGCTGCGTGGAGTGCGGCCCCAAACCTCCCCCACACACTCGGGCGTGTTCCGGGATTCTGAGTGTGGGGAGGTTCCGTTTTCTGTCTGCAGTGCCTGGGATCTCCTAGGAGCCCTCGGCGTGTCTTCCCCTAGTGTTTCTTAGTGCGGGATGCCGGGGAAAGTCGGGGGTTGGGATGGAAATTCATGTAGCTTTAAGTGCCTCCCCCTGGACAGGGGAGGTATTTAGCGGAATTCCCCCTGCCAAGAAACACCTGTGACACCAGGCAGCTGCGTGGAGGGCGACCCCAAACGTCCCCCACTCACTCGGCCGTCATCCAGAATTCTCAGTGTTGGGAGGTTCCGTCTTCTGTCTGCAGCGCCTGGGATCTCCTAGGAGCCCTCCGAGGGTCTTCCCCGAGTGTCTCCTAGTGCGGGCTGCCGGGGAAATGCGGAGGATTTCCTGGAAATGTAGGTAGCATCTAGTGCCTCCCCCTGGACAGGGGAGGTAATTAGCGGAGTTCCCCCTGCCAGTCTACAGATGTGACACGAGGCAGCTGGGTGGAGGGCGGCCCCAAACCTCCCCAACACACTCGGCCGTGATCCGGAATTCGGAGGGTGGGGAGGTTCCTTTCTGTCTCTGCAGTAACTGGGATCTCCTAGGAGCCCTCCTCGTGTCTTCCCCGAGTGTCTCTTAGTGCGGGCTTCAATGGAAAAGCGGGGGTTGTGTTGGAAATGCAGGTAGTATCTAGTGCCTCCTCCTGGACAGGGGAGGTAATTAGCGGACATCCCCATGCCAGGCAATAACTGTGGCACCAGGCAGCTGCGTGGAGGGCGGCCCCAAAATTCCCCACTCACTCGTACGTGATCCGGAATTCTGAGTGTGTTTAGGTTCCCTCTTCTGTCTACAGCGCCTCGGATCTCCTAGGAGCCCTTGGCTTCACTTCCTCGAGTGTCTCCTAGTGCGGGATGCCGGGGAATGGCGGGTGTTGGGCTGGAAATGCAGGTAGCATCTAGTGCCTCCACCTGGACAGGGGAGGTAATTAGCGGAATTCCCCCTGCAAGGCAACACCTGTGATATCAGGCAGCTGCGTGGAAAGTGGCCCCAAACCTCACCCACACACACGGCCGTGATCCGGAATTGTGAGTTTTGGGAGGTTCCGTCTTTTGTCTGCAGCGCCTGGGATCTCCTAGGAGCCCTCCGCGTGTCTTCACCGAGTGTCTCCAAGTGCGGGATTCAATGGAAAGGCGGGGGTATGGCTCGAAATGCAGGGAGCATCTAGTGCCTACCACTGGACAGGGGAGGTAATTAGCGGACTTCCCCTTGCCAGACAACACTTTAGACACCTGGAAGCTGCGTGGACGGCGGCCCTAAACCTTCCAAACACACTCGTACGTGATCCGGATTTCTCAGTGTGGGTAGGTTCCCTATATTTTCTGTAGCGCCTGGGATCTCCTAGGAGCCCTCCGCCTGACTTTCCCGAGTGTCTCCTATTGCGGGCTGCTGGGGAAAGGTGTGGGTGGGCTGGAAATGAAGGTAGCATCTAGTGCCTCCCCATGGACAGGGGAGGTAATTAGCGGAATACCCCCTGCCAGGCAACACCTGTGACACCAGGCAGCTGCGTGAAGGGCGGCCCCAAACCTCCCCCACCCACTCGGCCGTGATCCGGAATTCTGAGTGTGTGGAGGTTCCGTCTTCTGTCTGCAGCGCCTGATATCTCCTAGGATCCTTCCGCGTGTCTTCACCGAGTGTCTCATAGTGCGGGCTTCAATGGATAAGCGGGGTTAGTTTTGGAAATGTAGGTAGCATCTAGTGCCTCCACCTGGACAGGGGAGGTATTTAGTGGACTTCCCCCTACCAGGCTACAGCTGTGACACGAGGCAGCTGTTTGGAGGGTGACCTCACCTCCCCTTCACACTCGGCCATATTCCTTAATTCTGAGTGTGAGGATGTTCCGTCTTCTGTCTGCAGCGACTGGGATCTCCTAGGAGCCCTCCGCGTGACTTCCCCGAGTGTCTACTAGTGCGGGCTGCCGGGGAAATGCGGGGGTAGGCTGGAAATGCAGGAAGCATCTAGTGCCTCCCCCTGGACAGGGGAGGTAATTAGCGGAATTCCCCCTGCCACGCAACAACGGTGACACCAGGCAGCTTCGTGGAGGGTGTCCCCAAAACTCCCCCACACACTCGGCCGTGTTCCGGGATTCTGAATTTGGGGAGGTTCCGTTTTCTGTCTGCAGTGCCTGGGATCTCCTAGGAACACTCGGCGTGTCTTCCCGTAGTGTCTCTTAGTGCGACATGCCGGGGAAAGGCGGGGGTTGGGCTGGAAATTCAGGTAGCTTCTAGTGCCTCCCCCTGCAGAGGGGAGGTAATTAGCGGACTTTCCCCTGCCAGGCAACACCTGTGACACCAGGCAGCTGCGTGGAGTGCGGCCCCAAACCTCCCCCACACACTCGGCCGTGATCCGGAATTCTCAGTGTATGGAGATTCCGTCTTCTGTCTGCAGCGCCTGGGATCTCCTAGGAGCCCTCCGCGTGTGTTGCTCGAGTGTCTCCTAGTGCGGGCTGCCGGGGAAATGCGGGGGATTTCCTGGAAATGCAGGTAGCATCTAGTGCCTCCCACTGGACAGGGGAGGTAATTAGCGGACTTCCCCCTGCCAGACAACACTTGTGACACCAGGCAGCTGCGTGGAGTGCGGCCCCAAACCTCCCCCACCCACTCGGCCGTGATCCGGAATTCTGAGTGTGTGGAGGTTCCGTCTTCTGTCTGCAGGGCCTGATATCTCCTAGGAGCCCTCCGCGTGTCTTCCCCGAGTGTCTCATATTGCGGGCTTCAATGGATAAGCGGGGTTAGTTTTGGAAATGTAGGTAGCATCTAGTGCCTCACGCTGGACAGGGGAGGTATTTAGCGGACTTCCTCCTGCCATGCTACAGCTGTGACACGAGTCAGCAGGGTGGAGGGTGAACCCACCTCCCCTACACACTCGGTCGTTTTCCTTAATTCTGAGTGTGTGGATGTTCCGTCTTCAGTCTGCAGTGCCTGGGATCTCCTAGGAGCCCTCCGCGTGACTTCCCCGAGTGTATTCTAGTGCGGGATCCCGGGGATAGGCTGAGGTTGGACTGGAAATGCAAGTAGCATCTAGTGCCTCCCCCCGAACAGGGGAGGTAATTAGCGGAATACACCCTGCCGGGCAACACCTGTGAGACCAGGCAGCTGCGTGGAAGGCGGCCCCAAACCTCCCCCACGCACTCGGCCGTGATCCGGAATTCAGACTGTGGAGAGGTTCCGTCTTATGTCTGCAGTGCCTGATATTTCCTAGGAGCCCTCCGCGTGTCTTCCCCGAGTGTCTCATATTGCGGTCTTCAATGGAAATTCGGGAGTTGTGTTGGAAATGCAGGTAGCATCTAGTGCCTCCTCCTGGACAGGGGAGGTAATTAGCCGAATTCCCCCTGCCAGGCAAAAGCTGTGACACCAGGCAGCTGCATGGAGGGCGGCCCCAAAACTCCCCAACCCACTTGGTGTTTTTCCTGGTTTCTGAGTGTGGGGAGTTTCTGTCTTCTGTCTGTAGCGCCTGGGATCTCCTAGGACACCACCGCGTTTATTTCCCGAGTACTCTTACTGCGGGCTTCAATGGAAAAGTGGGGGTTGTTTTGGAAATGCAGGTAGCATCTAGTGCCTCCTCCAGGACAGGGGAGGTAATAAGCGGACTTCCCCTTGCCAGGCAAAACCTGTGACACCAGGCAGCTGCGTGGAGGGTGTCCCCAAAACTCCCCCACACACTCGGCCGTGATCCGGAATTCTGACTGTGGGGAGGTTCCGTCTTCTGTCTGCAGCGCCTGGGATCTCCTAGGAGCCCTCCGCCTGACTTCCCCGAGTGTCTCTTATTGCGGGCTGCTGGGGAAATGCGGGGGTTGGGCTGGAAATGCAGGTAGCATCTAGTGCCTCCCCGTGGACAGGGGAGGTTATTAGCGGACTTCACCCTGGCAGGCAACAACTGTGACACCAGGCAGCTGCGTGGAGGGCGGCCCCAAACCTGCCCAACTCACTCGGCCCTGTTCCGGAATTCTGAGTGTGGGGAGGTTCCGTCTTCTGTCTGCAGCGCCTGATATGTCCTAGGAGCCGTCCTCGTGTCTTCCCCGAGTGTCTCATATTGCGGGATTCAATGGAAAGGCGGGGGTTGTGTTGGAAATGCAGGTAGTATCTGGTGCCTCCTCCTGGACAGGGGAGGTAATTAGCGGACATCCCCCTGCCAGACAACACCTGTGACACCAGGCAGCTTCGTGGAAGCTGGCCCCAAACTTCCCCACACACTCGACCGTCTTTCCTAATTCTTAATGGGGGGAGGTTCCGTCTTCTGTCTGCAGCGCCTGAGATATCATAGGATCACTCCGCGTGTCTTCCCCGAATGTCTCCTTGTGCGGGCTCCCGGGCATAGGCGGGGGTTGATCTGGAAATGCAAGTAGCATCTAGTGCCTCCCCCTGAACAGGGGAGTTAATTAGCGCACTTCCCCCTGCCTGGCAACACCTAAGACACCCGCCAGCTGCGTCGAGGGCGTCCCTAAACCTCCCCCAACTACTCGGCCTTTTTCCGAAATTCTGAGTGTGGGGAGGTTCCGTCTTCTGTCTGCAGCACCTGGGATCTCCTAGGAGCCCACCGCGTGTATTCCCCGAGTACACTTAGTGCGGGCTTCAATGGAAAACCGGGGGTTGTTTTGGAAATGCAGGTTGCATCTAGTGCCTCTCCCTGAACAGGGGAGGTAATAAGCAGAATTCCCCCTGCCAGGTGAAACCTGTGACACCAGGCAGCTGCGTGGAGGGTGTCCCCAAATCTCCCCCACACACTCGGCCGTGTTCCGGGATTATGGGTGTGGGGAGGTTCCGTTTTCTGTCTGCAGTGCCTGGGATCTCCTAGGAACACTCGGCGTGTCTTCCCGAAGTGTCTCTTAGTGCGAGATGCCGGGGAAAGGCGGGCGAAGGACTGGAAATTCAGGTAGCTTCTAGTGCCTCCCCCTGGAGAGGGGAGTTAATTAGCGGAATTCCCCCTGCCAGGAAACACCTGTGACACCAGCCAGCTGCGTCGAGAGCGGCCCCAAACCTCTCCCACTCACTCGTACGTGATCCGGAATTCTGAGGATGTGTAGGTTCCGTCTTCTGTCTGCAGCTCCTGGGATCTCCTAGGAGCCCTCCGCCTGTCTTCAACGATTGTCACCTACAGCGAGCTTCCAGGGAAACAGGGGTTGGGGTGGAAATGCAGGTAGCATCTGCTGCCTCCTCCTGGAATGGGGAGGTATTTAGCGGAATTCCCCCTGCCAGGCAACACCTGTGACAATAGGCAGCTGCGTGGAGGGCGGCCCCAAACCTCCCCCACACACTCGGGCGTGTTCCAGGATTCTGATTGTGGGGAGGTTCCGTTTTCTGTCTGCAGTGCCTGGGATCTCCTAGGAGCCCTCGGCGTGTATTACCCTAGTGATTCTTAGTGCGGGATGCCGGGGAAAGTCGGGGGTTGGGATGGAAATTCAGGTAGATTTAAGTGCCTCCCCCTGGACAGGGGAGGTAATTAGCGGAATTCCCCCTGCCAAGAAACACCTGTGACACCAGGCAGCTACGTGGAGGGCGGCACCAAACGTCCCCCACTCACTCGGCCGTCATCCAGAATTTCAGTGTTGGGAGGTTCCGTCTTCTGTCTGCAGCGCCTGGGATCTCCTAGGAGCCCTCCGAGTTTCTTACCCGAGTGTCTCCTAGTGCGGGCTGCCGGTGAAATGCAGAGGATTTCCTGGAAATGTAGGTAGCATCTAGTGCCTCCCCCTGGACAGGGGAGGTAATTAGCGGAATTCCCCCTGCCAGGCTACAGATGTGACACGAGGCAGCTGGGTGGAGGGCGGCCCCAATCCTCCCCCACAAACTCGGCCGTGTTCCGGAATTCTGAGTGTAGGGAGGTTCCGTATTCTGTCTTCAGCGCCTGTGATCTCCTAGGAGCCCTCCGCGTGTCTTCCCCGAATGTATCCTACTGCAAGCTGCCGGGGAAAGCGGGGGTTGTTCTGGAAATACAGGTAGCATCTAGTGCCTCCCGCAGAACAGGGGAGGTAATTAGCGGACATACCCCTGCCAGGCAACACCTGTGGCACCTGGCAGCTGCGTGGACGGCGGCCCTAAACCTCCCACACACACTGGTACATGATCCGGAATTCTGAGTGTGGGGAGGTTCCGTCATCTGTCTGCAGCGCCTGATATGTCCTAGGAGCACTCCTCGTGTCTTCCCCGAGTGTCTCATAGTGCGGGCTTCAAATGAAAGGCGGGGGTTGTTTTGGAAATGCAGGTAGCATCTACTGCCTCCTCCTGGAATGGGGAGGTAATTAGCGGACTTCCCCCTGCCAGGCAACACCTGTGACACCAGGCAGCTGCGTGCAGTGCGGCCCCAAACCTCCCCCACACACTCGGGCGTGTTCCGGGATTCTGAGTGTGGGGAGGTTCCGTTTTGGGTCTGCAGTGCCTGGGATCTCCTAGGAGCCCACGGCGTGTCTTCCCCTAGTGTTTCTTAGTGCGGGATGCCGGGGAAAGTCGGGGGTTGTGATGGAAATTCATGTAGATTTAAGTGCCTCCCCCTGGACAGGGGAGGTAATTAGCGGAATTCCCCCTGCCAAGAAACACCTGTGACACCAGGCAGCTGCTTGGAGGGCGACCCCAAACGTCCCCCACTCACTCGGCCGTCATCCAGAATTCTCAGTGTTGGGAGGTTCCGTCTTTTGTCTGCAGCGCCTGGGATCTCCTAGGTGCCCTCCGCGTGTCTTCTCCGAGTGTCTCAAAGTGCGGGATTCAATGGAAAGGCGGGGGTTTGGCTCGAAATGCAGGGAGCATCTAGTGCCTCCCCCTGGACAGGGGAGGTATTTAGCGGACTTCCCCCTACCAGGCTACAGCTGTGACAAGAGGCAGCTATGTGGAGGGTGACTACACCTCCCCTTCACACTCGTCCCTATTCCTTAATTCTGAGTGTGGGGATGTTCCGTCTTCTGTCTGCATCGCCTGGGATCTCCTAGGAGCCCTCCGCGTGACTTCCCCGAGTCTCTACTAGTGCGGGCTGCCGGGGATATGCGGGGGTAGGCTGGAAATGCAGGTAGCATCTAGTGCCTCCCCCTGGACAGGGGAGGTAATTAGCGGAATTCCCCCTGCCACGCAACAACGGTGACACCAGGCAGCTGCGTGGAGCGTGTCCCCAAAACTCCCCCACACACTCGGCCGTGTTCCGGGATTCTGAATGTGGGGAGGTTCCGTTTTCTGTCTGCAGTGCCTGGGATCTCCTAGGAACACTCGGCGTGTCTTTCCGTAGTGTCTCTTAGTGCGACATGCCGGGGAAAGGTGGGGGTTGGGCTGGAAATTCAGGTAGCTTCTAGTGCCTCCCCCTGCAGAGGGGAGGTAATTAGTGGAATTCCCCCAGCCAGGAAAAACCTGTGAAACCTGGCAGCTGCGTCGAGGGCGGCCCCAAACCTCTCCCACTCACTCGTACGTGATCCAGAATTCTGAGTGTGGGTAGGTTCCCTCTTCTGTCTGCAGCGCCTGTGATCTCCTAGGAGCCCTCTGCCTGTCTTCCCCGATTGTCTCCTACAGCGAGCTGCCAGGGAAACGGGGGTTGGGCTGGAAATGCAGGTAGCATCTAGTGCCTCCACCTGGACAGGGGAGGAAATTAGCGGACTTTCCCCTGCCAGGCAACACCTGTGACACCAGGCAGCTGCGTGGGGTGCGGCCCCAAACCTCCCCCACACACTCGGCCGTGATCCGGAATTCTCAGTGTGGGTAGGTTCCGTCTTCTGTCTGCAGCGCCTGGGATCTCCTAGGAGCCCTCCGCGTGTGTTGCTCGAGTGTCTCCTAGTGCGGGCTGCCGGGGAAATGCGGGGGATTTCCTGGAAATGCAGGTAGCATCTAGTGCCTCCCACTGGACAGGGGAGGTAATTAGCGGACTTCCCCCTGCCAGACAACACTTGTGACACCAGGCAGCTGCGTGGAGTGCGGCCCCAATCCTCCCCCACCCACTCGGCCGTGATCCGGAATTATGAGTGTGTGGAGGTTCCGTCTTCTGTCTGCAGTGCCTGGGATCTCCTAGGAGCCATCCGCGTGTCTTCCCCATGTGTCTCATATTGCGGTCTTCAATGGATAAGCCGGGATAGTTTTGGAAATGTAGGTAGCATCTAGTGCCTCACGCTGGACAGGTGAGTTATTTAGCGGGCTTCCTCCTGACATGCTACAGCTGTGACACGAGTCAGCTGGTTGGAGGGATACCCCACCTCCCCTACACACTCGGTCGTTTTCCTTAATTATGAGTGTGTGGATTTTCCGTCTTCAGTCTGCAGCGCCTGGGATCTCCTAGGAGCCCTCCGCGTGACTTCCCCGAGTGTATTCTAGTGCGGGATCCCGGGGATAGGCTGGAGTTGGGCTGGAAATGCAAGTAGCATCTAGGGCCTCCCCCTGAACAGGAGAGGTAATTAGCGGACTTCCCCCTGCCAGGCAACACCTGTGACACCAGGCAGCTGCGTAGAGGGCGACCCTAAACCTCCCCCACCCACTCGGCCTTTTTCCGGAATTCTGAGTGTGTGGAGGTTCCGTCTTCTGTCTGCAGCGCCTGATATCTCCTAGGAGCCCTCCGCGTGTCTTCCCCGAGTGTCTACTAGTGCGGGCTGCCGGGGAATTTCGGGGGTAGGCTGGAAATGCAGGTAGCATCTGCTGCCTCCTCCTGGAATGGGGAGTTAATTAGCGGACTTCCCCCTGCCAGGCAACACCTGTGACACCAGGCAGCTTCGTGGGGGGCGGCGCCAAACCTCCCCCACACACTCGGCCGTGTTCCGGGATTCTGAGTGTGGGGAGGTTCCGTTTTCTGTCTGCAGCGCCTGTGATCTCCTAGGAGCCCTCCGCCTGTCTTCCCCGATTGTCTCCTACAGCGAGCTGCCAGGGAAACTGGGGTTGGGCTGGAAATGCAGGTAGCATCTGCTGCCTCCTCCTGGAATGGGGAGGCAATTAGCGGAATTCCCCCTGCCAGGCAACACCTGTGAAACCAGGCATCTGCGTGGAGGCGGCCCCAAACCTCCCCCACACACTCGGCCGTGTTCCGGGATTCTGAATGTGGGGAGGATCTGTTTTTGGTCCGCAGCGCCTGGGATCTCCTAGGAGCCGTCAGCGTGACTTCCTCGAGTTTCTCCTAGTGCGGGCTGCCAGGGAAATGCGGGGGTTGGGCTGGAAATGCAGGTAGCATCTAGTGCCTCCACCTGGACAGGGGAGGTAATTAGCGGAATTTCCCCTGCCAGGCAACACCTGTGACACCAGGCAGCTGCGTCGAGGGCGGCCCCAAACCTCTCCCACTCACTCGTACGTGATCCGGAATTCTGAGTGTGGGTAGGTTCCCTCTTCTATCTGCAGCGCCTGTGATCTCCTAGGAGCCCTCCGCCTGTCTTCCCAGATTGTCTCCTACAGTGAGCTGCCAGGGAAACGGGGGTTGGGCTGGAAATGCAGGTAGCATCTGCTGCCTCCTCCTGGAATGGGGAGGTAATTAGCGGACTTCCCCCTGCCAGGCACCACCTGTGACATCAGGCAGCTGCGTGGGGGGCGGCCCCAAACCTCCCCCACGCACTCTGCCGTGTTCCGGGATTCTGAGTGTGGGGAGGTTCCGTTTTCTGTCTGCAGCGCCTGGGATCTCCTAGGAGCACTCCGCGTGAATTCCCAGAGTGTATTCTAGTGCGGGCTCCCGGGGATAGGCGGGTGTTGGGCTGGAAATGCAGGTAGCATCTAGTGCCGCTCCCTGGACAGGGGAGGAATTTAGCGGAGTTCCCCCTGCCAGGCAACAACTATGAACCAGGCATCTGCGTGGTGGTCGGCCGAAAACCTCCCCCACACTCTAATACGTGATCCGGAATTCTGAGTGTGGGGAGTTTCCCTCTTCTGTCTGCAGCGCCTGTGATCTCCTAGGAGCCCTCCGCCTGTCTTGCCCGATTGTCTCCTACAGCGTGCTGCCAGGGAAACGGGGGTTGGGATGGAAATGCAGGTAGCATCTGCTGCCTCCTCCTGGAATGGGGAGGTAATTAGCGGACTTCCCCCTGCCAGGTACCACCTGTGACACCAGGCAGCTGCGTGGGGGGCGGCCCCAAATCTCCCCCACACACTCGGCCGTGTTCCGGGATTCTGAGTGTAGGGAGATTCCGTTTTCTGTCTGCAGTGCCTTGGATCTCCTAGGAACACTCGGCGTGTCTTCCCGTAGTTTCTCTTAGTGCAGGCTCCCGGGGATAGGCGGGGGTTGGGCTGGAAATGCAGGTAGCATCTAGTGTCTCCCCCTGGACAGGGGAGGTAATTAGGGGAATTCCCCCTGCCAAGCAACAACTGTGACAGCAGGCAGCTGCGTGGAAAGTGGCCCCAAAACTCTCCCACACACTCGGCCGTGATCCGGAATTGTGAGTGTTGGGAGGTTCCGTCTTTTGACTGCAGCGCCTGGGATCTCCTGGAGCCCTCTGCGTGTCTTCCCCGAGTGTCTCCAAGTGCGGGATTCAATGGAAATGCGGGGGTTTGGCTCGAAATGCAGGTAGCATCTAGTGCCTCCTCCTGGACAGGGGAGGTATTTAGCAGAATTCCCCCTGCAATGCAACACATGTGACACCAGGCAGCTGGGGGGAGGGCGGCCTAAAACCTCCCCCACACACTCGAACGTGTTCCGGAATTCTTAGTGTCGGTAGGTTCCGTCTTCTGTCTGCAGCGCCTGGGATATCCTAGGAGCCTTCCGCGTGTCTTCCCCGAATGTCTCCTATTGCGGGCTTCTGGGGAAAGGTGGGGGTTGGGCTGGAAATGCAAGTAGCATCTAGTGCCTCCGGCTGAACAGGGGAGGTAATTAGCGGACTTCCCCCTGCCAGGTAACAACTGTGACACCTGGCAGCTGCGTGGACGGCGGCCCTAACCCTCCCAAACACAGTCGTACGTGATCCGGAAATCTTAGTGTGGGTAGGTTCACTCCAGTCTGCAGCGCCTGGGATCTCCTAGGAGCCCTCCGCGTGACTTCCCCGAGTGTCTACTAGTGCGGGCTGACATGGAAATGCGGGGGTAGGCTGGAAATGCAGGTAGCATCTAGTGCCTCACCCTAAACAGGGGAGGTAATTAGCGGAATTCCCCCTGCCACGCAACAACGGTGACACCAGGCAGCTGCGTGGAGGGTGTCCCCAAAACTCCCTCACACACTCGGCCGTGTTCCGGGATTCTGATTGTGGGGAGGTTCCGTTTTCTGTCTGCAGTGCCTGATATCTCCTAGGAGCCTTCCGTGTGTCTTCCCCGGGTGTCTCATATTGCGGGCTTCAATGGATAAGCGGGGTTAGTTTTGGAAATGTAGGTAGCATCTAGTGCCTCCCCATGGACAGGAGAGGTATTTAGCGGACTTCCCCCTGCCAGGGAAAACCTGTGACACCAGGCAGCTGCGTGGAGGGTGTCCCCAAAACTCCCCCACACACTCGGCCATGTTCCGGGATTCTGAGTGTTGGGAGGTTCCGTTTTCTGTCTGCAGCGCCTGGGATCTCCTAGGAACACTCGGCGTGTCTTCCCGTAGTGTCTCTTAGTGCGAGATGCCGGGGAAAGGCGGGGGTAGGCTGGAAATGCAGGTAGCATCTAGTGCCTCCCCCTGAACAGGGGAGGTAATTAGCGGAATTCCCCCTGCCACGCAACAACGGTGACACCAGGCAGCTGCGTGGAGGGCGTCCCCAAAACTCCCCCACACACTCATAAGTGATCCGGAATTCTGAGTGTGGGTAGGTTCCCTCTTCTGTCTGCAGCACCTGTGATCTCCTAGGAGCCCTCCGCCTGTCTTCCCCGATTTTCTCCTACAGCGAGCTGCCAGGGAAACGTGGGTCGGGCTGGAAATGCAGGTAGCATCTGGTGCTTCCTCCTGGAATGGGGAGGTAATTAGCGGACTTCCCCCTGCCAGGCAATACCTGTGACACCAGGCAGCTGCGTGGGGGGCGGCCCCAAACCTCCCCCACGCACTCGGCCGTGTTCCGGGATTCTAAGTGTGGGGAGGTTTCGTTTTTTGTCTGCAGCGCCTGGGATCTCCTAGGAGCCCTCCGCGTGACTTCCCAGAGTGTCTTCTAGTGCGGGCTCCCGGGGATAGGCAGGGGTTGGGCTGTAAATGCAGGAAGCATCTAGTGCCTCCACATGGACAGGGGAGGTAAATAGCAGAATTTCCCCTGCCAGGCAACACCTGTGACACCAGGCGGCTGCGTGGAGTGCGGCCCCAAACCTCCCACACACACTCGGCTGTGATCCGGAATTCTCAGTGTGGGGAGGTTCCGTCTTCTGTCTGCAGCGCCTGGGATTCCCTAGTAGCCCTCCGGGTGTTTTGCTCGATTGTCTCGTTATGCGGGCTGCCGGGGAAATGCGGGGGATTTCCTGGAAATGCAGGTAGCATCTACTGCCTCCCCCTGGACCGGGGAGGTATTTAGCGGACTTCGCCCTGCCAGACAACACTTGTGACACCTGGCAGCTGCGTGGACGGCGGCCCTAAACCTCCCAAACACACTCGTACGTGATCCGGAATTCTGAGTGTGGGTAGGTTCCCTCTTCTGTCTGCAGCGCCTGGGATCTCCTAGGAGCCCTCCGCCTGACTTTCCCAAGTGTCTCCGTGGGCTGCTGGGGAAAGGCGGGGGTGGGCTGGAAATGCAGGTAGCATCTAGTGCCTCCCCAAGGTCAGGGGAGTTAATTAGCGGACTACCCCCTGCCAGGCAACACCTGTGACACCAGACAGCTGCGTGAAGTGCGGTCCCAAATCTCCCCCACCCACTCGGTCTTGATCCGGTATCCTGAGTGTGTGGAGGTTCCGTCTTCTGTCTGCAGCACCTGATATCTCTTAGGAGCATTCCGTGTGTATTCCCCGAGTGTCTCATAGTGCGGACTTCAATGTATAAGCGGAATTAGTTTTGGAAATGTAGGTAGCATCTAGTGCCTCCCCCTGGACAGGGGAGGTATTTAGCGGAATTCTCCCTGCCAGGCTACAGCTGTTACACGTGGCAGCTGGGTGGAGGTTGACCTCACCTCCCCTTCACACTCGGCCGTATTCCTTAATTCTGAGTGTGGGGATGTTCCGTCTTCTGTCTGCAGCGCCTGGGATCTCCTAGGAGCCCTCCGCGTGACTTCCCCGAGTGTCTACTAATGTGGGCTGCCGGGGAAATGCGGGGGTAGGCTGGAAATGCAGGTAGCATCTAGTGCCTCCCCCTTAACAGGGGAGGTATTTAGCGGAATTCCCCCTGCCACGCAACAACGGTGACACCAGGCAGCTGCATGGAAGTTGTCCCCAAAACTCCCCCACACACTCGGCCGTGTTCCGGGATTCTGAGTGTGGGAATTTCCGTTTTCTGTCTGCAGTGCCTGGGATCTCCTAGGAACACTCGGCGTGTCTTCCCGTAGTGTCTCTTAGTGCGAGATGCCGGGGAAAAGCGGGGGTTGGGCTGGAAATTCAGGTAGCTTCTAGTGCCTCCCCCTGCAGAGGGGAGGTAATTAGCGGAATTCCCCCTGCCAGGAAACACCTGTGACACCAGGCAGCTGCGTCGTGGGCGGCCCCAAACCTCTCCCACTCACTCGTACGTGATCCGGAATTCTGAGTGTGGGTAGGTTCCCTCTTCTGTCTGCAGCGCCTGTGATCTCCTAGGAGCCCTCCGCCTGTCTTCCCCGAATGTCTCCTACAGCGAGCTGCCAGGGAAACGGGGGTTGGCTGGAAATGCAGGTAGCATCTGCTGCCTCCTCCTGGAATGGGGAGGTAATTAGCGGACTTCCCCCTGCCAGGCACCACCTGTGACACCAGGCAGCTCCTTGGGGGGCGGCCCCAAACCTTCCCCACGCACTCGGGCGTGTTCCGGGATTCTGAGTGTGGGGAGGTTCCGTTTTCTGTCTGCAGCGCCTGGGATCTCCTAGGAGAACTCCGCGTGACTTCCCAGAGTGTCTTCTAGTGCGGGCTCCCGGGGATAAGCGGGGGTTCGGCTGGAAATGCAGGCAGCATCTAGTGCCTCCACCTGGACAGGGGAGGTAAATAGCGGAATTTCCCCTGCCAGGCAACACCTGTGACACCAGGCAGCTGCGTGGTGTGCGGCCCCAAACCTCCCCCACACACTCGGCCGTGATCCGGAATTCTCAGTGTGGGGAGGTTCCGTCTTCTGTCTGCAGCGCCTGGGATTTCCTAGGAGCCCTCCGCGTGTGTTGCTCGAGTGTCTCGTTGTGCGGGCTGCCGGGGAAATGCGGGGGATTTCCTGGAAATGCAGGTAGCATCTAGTGCCCCCCCTGGACAGGGGAGGTAATTAGCGGACTTCCCCCTGCCAGACAACACTTGTGACACCTGGCAGCTGCGTGGACGGCGGCCCTAAACCTCCCAAACACACTCGTACGTGATCCGGAATTCTGAGTGTGGGTAGGTTCCCTCTTCTGTCTGCAGCGCCTGGGATTTCCTAGGAGCCCTCCGCCTGACTTCCCCCAGTGTCTCATTTTGTGTGCTGCTGCGGAAAGGCGGGGGTGGCCTGGAAATGCAGGTAGCATCTAGTGCCTCCCCATGGACAGGGGAGGTAATTAGCAGACTACCCCCTGCCAGGCAACACCTGTGACACCAGGCAGCTGCGTGAAGGGCGGCCCCAAACCTCCCCCACCCACTCGGCCGTCATCCGGAATTCTGAGTGTGTGGAGTTTCCGTCTTCTGTCTGTAGCGCCTGATATCTCCTTGGAGCCCTCCACGTGTCTTCCCAGAGTGTCTCATAGTGCGGGCTTAAATGGATAAGCGGGGTTAGTTTTGGAAATGTAGGTAGCATCTAGTGCCTCCCACTGGACAGGGTTTGTATTTAGCGGACTTCCTCCTGCCATGCTACAGCTGTGACATGAGGCAGCTGGGTGGAGGATGACCCCACCTCCCCAACACACTCGGCCGTATTCCTTAATTCTGAGTGTGGGGATGTTCCGTCTTCAGTCTGCAGGCCTGGGATCTCCTAGGAGCCCTCCGCATGACTTCCCCGAGTGTCTGCTTAGTGCGGGCTCCTGGGGATAGGCGGGGGTTGTGCTGGAAATGCAAGTAGCATCTAGTGCCTCCCCCTGGACAGGGGAGGAATTTAGCGGAGTTCCCCCTGCCAGGCAACAACTACGAACCAGGCATCTGCGTGGAGGTCGGGCGAAAACCTCCCCCACACTCTAATACGTGATCCGGAATTCTGAGTGTGGGGAGTTTCCGTCTTCTGTCTGCAGCGCCTTGGATCTCCTAGGAGCCCTCCGCGTGACTTCACCGAGTGTCTCCTAGTGAGTGCTGCAGGGGAAATTCGGGGGTTATGCTGGAAATGCAGGTAGCATCTAGTGCCTCCCCCTGGACAGGGGAGGTAATTAGGGGAATTCCCCCTGCTAATCAACAACTGTGACAGCAGGCAGCTGCGTGGAAGTGGCCCCAAACCTCTCCCACACACTCGGCCGTGATCCGGAATTGTTAGTGTTGGGAGGTTCCGTCTATTGTCTGCAGCGCCTGGGATCTCCTAGGAGCCCTCTGCGTGTCTTTCCCGAGTGTATGCAAGTCGGGGATTCAATGGAAATGCGGGGGTAGGGCTCGAAATGCAGGAAGCATCTAGTGCCTCCTCCTGGACAGGGGAAGTATTTAGCAGAATTCCCCATGTAATGCAACACATGTGACACCAGGCCCATGGGGGAGGGCGGCCCCAAACCTCCCCCACACACTCGGACGTGTTCCGGAATTCTGAGTGTGTGGAGGATCCGTCTTCTGTCTGCAGCACCCGATATCTCCTAGGAGCCTTCCGTGTGTCTTCCCCGGGTGTCTCATATTGCGGGCTTCAATGGATAAGCGGGGTTAGTTTTGGAAATTAGGTAGCATCTAGTGCCTCCCCCTGGACAGGAGAGGTATTTAGCGGACTTCCCCCTGCCAGGCAAAACCTGTGACACCAGGCAGCTGCGTGGAGGTTTGTCCCCAAATCTCCCCCACACACTCGGCCGTGTTCCGGGATTCTGAGTGTGGGGAGGTTCCGTTTTCTGTCTGCAGTGCCTGTGATTTCCTAGGAACACTCGGCGTGACTTCCCGTAGTGTCTCTTAGTACGAGATGCCGGGGAAAGGTGGGGGTTGGGCTGGAAATTCATTTAGCTTCTAGTGCCTCCCCCTGCAGAGGGGAGGTAATTAGCGGAATTCCCCCTGCAAGGAAATACCTGTGACACCAGGCAGCTGCCTCGAAGGCGGCCCCAAACCTCTCCCTCTCATTCGTACGTGATCCGGAATTCTGAGTGTGGGTAGGTTCCCTCTTCTGTCTGCAGCGCCTGTGATCTCCTAAGAGGCCTCCGCCTGTCTTCCCCGATTGTCTCCTACAGCCAGCTGCCAGGGAAACGGGGGTTGGGCTGGAAATGCAGGTAGCATCTGCTGCCTCCTCCTGGAATGGGGAGGTAATTAGCGGACTTCCCCCTGCCAGGAACCACCTGTGACACCAGGCAGCTGCGTGGAGGGCGGCCCCAAACCTCCCCCACACATTCGGCCGTGTTCGGGGTTTCTGAGTTTGGGGAGGTTCTGTTTTCTGTCTGCAGCGCCTGGGATCTCCTAGGAGCCGTCAGCGTGACTTCCACGAGTGTCTCCTATTGCAGGCTGCCGGGGTAATGCGGGGGATTTCCTGTAAATGCAGGTAGCATCTAGTGCCTCCCCCTGGACAGTGGAGGTAATTAGCGGACTTCCCTCTTCCAGGCAACACTTGTGACACCTGGCTGCTGCGTGGACGGCGGCCCTAAACCTCCCAAACACACTCGTACGTGATCCGGAATTCTTAGTGTGGGTAGGTTCCGTCTTCTGTCTGCAGTGCCTGGGATCTCCTAGGAGCCATCCGCCTGACTTCCCCGAGTGTCTCCTATTGCGGGCTGCTGGGGAAAGGTGGCTGTTGGGCTGGAAATGCAGGTAGCATCTAGTGCCTCC
>NC_045731.1:9137141-9198964 GCF_009834535.1 Camelus ferus | reverse complement strand
GGCAACACCTGTGACCCCATTCAGCTGCGTGGAGGGTGGCCACAAAATTCCCCCACACAGTCAGACGTGTTCCGGAATTCTGAGGTTGGGAGGTTCCGTCTTCTGTATGCTGCGACTGGGATCTCCTAGGAGCCCTTCACTTTTCTTCACCGAGAGTCTCCTAGTGCGGGCTGCCGGGGAAATGAGGGGATGGGCTGGAAATGCAGGTAGCATGTAGTGTCTCCCCCTGGACAGGGGAGGTATTTAGCGGACTTCCCCCTCCCAGGGAACAACAGTGACCCCAGGCAGCTGCGTGGAGGTCGGCCCCAAACTTCCCCCACACACTCAGCCGTGTTCCGGAATTCTGAATGTGGGGAGGTTCCGTCTTCTGTCTGCAGCGCCTGGGATCCCCTAGGAGCCCTTCGCGTGTCTTCCCCAAGAATCTCTTATTGCGGGCTGCCGGGAAAAGGCGGGGGAAGGGCTGGAAATGCAGGTAGCATGTAGTGCCTCTCCCTGGACAGGGGAGGTATTTAGCGGAATTCCCCCTGCCTGAAAACACCTGTGATCCCAGGTAGCTGCGTGGAGGGCGGCCTCAATCCTCCTCCACACAGTCAGCCATGTTCCAGTATTCGGAGTTTGGGAAGGTTCCGTCATCTGTCTGCATCGCCTGGGTTCTCCTAGGAGCCATCTGCGTGTCTTCCCCGAGTTTCTCCTAATGCGGGCTGCCGGGGAAAAGCGGTGGATGGGCTGGAAATGCAGGTAGCATGTACTGCCTCCCCCAGGACAGGGGAGGTATTTAGAGGAATTCCCCCTGCCAGGGAACAACTGTGACCCCAGGCAGATGCAAGGAAAATGGCCCCAAACCTCCCCCACACAGTCAGCCGTGTCCCGGAATTCTGTGTTTGGGGAGGTTCGGAATTCTGTCTGCAGAGCCTGGGATCGCCTAGGAGCATTTCGCGTCTCTTCCCCGAGTGTCTCCTTGTGCGGCCTGCCGGGGAAAGGCGGGGGATGGGCTGGAAATTCAGGTAGAATGTAGTGCCTCCCCCTGGACGGGTGAGGTATTTAGCGGACTTCCCCCTGCCAGGGAACACCTGTGACCCCAGGCAGCTGCGTGGAAGGCACCCCCAAACCTCCCCCACACACTCAGAATTGTTCCAGAATTCGGAGTGTGGGAAGGTTCCGTCATCTGTCTGCAGCGCCTGGGATCTCCTAGGAGCCCATCGTGTGACTTCTCTGAGAGTCTCCTTGTGCGGGCTGCTGGGGAAATGGCGGGGGATGATCTGGAAATGCAGGTAGCATGTAGTTAGTCCCCTGGACAGGGGAGGTATTAGCGGGCTTCCCCTGCCAGGGATTCACCTGTGACCCCAGGCAGCTGCGTGGAGGGCGACCACAAACCTCCCCCACACACTCAGCCGGTGTTCCGGAATTCGGAGTGTGGGAAGGTTCCCTCATCTGTCTGCAGCGACTGGGATCTCCTAGCAGCCCTTCGCGTGAATTCCCCGAGAGTCTCCTTGTGCGGGCTGATGGAGAAAGGCGGGGGATGGGCAGGAAATGCAGGTAGAATGAAGTGCGTCCCCCTGGACATGGGAGGTATTTAGCGGACTTCCTCCTTGCAACTAACACCTGCGACCCCAGGAAGCTACGTTGAGATCGGCCCCAAAAATCCCACACAATGTCAGAAGTGTTCCGTAATTATGAGAGTTGGGAAGGTCCGTCTTCTGTCTCCACCTCCTGGGATCTCCTAGTAGCCATTCGCATGTCTTCCCCGAGAGTCTCCTAGTGCGGGCTGCCGGGAAATTCGGGTGATGGGCTGGAAATGCAGGTAGCATGTTGTGCCTTCCCCTGGACAGGGGAGGTATTTAGCGGACTTCCCCCTGCCAGGGAACAACTGTGACCCCAGGCAGCTTCTGGAGGTCGGCCCCAAAACTCCACCAGACACTCAGCCTTCTTCCGGAATTCTGAGTGTGGGAAAGTTCCGTCATCTGTCTGCAGCGCCTGGGATCTCCTAGGAGCCTTTCACTTGTCTTCCCCGAGAGTCTCTTGTGCGGGCTGCCGGGGAAATGCGGGGGATGAGCTGGAAATGCAGGTAGCATGTAGTTCCTCCCCCTGGACAGGGGAGGTATTTAGCGGACTTCCCCCTGCCAGGCAACACATGTGACACCAGGCAGCTGCATGGAGAGAGGCCAGAAACCTCCCCAACACAGTCAGAACTGTTCCGTAATTCTGAGAGTGGGGAAGTTACGTCTTCTGTGTACAGTGCCTGGGATCTCACAGGAGCCTTTCGCGTGTCTTCTCCGAGAGTCTCCTAGTGCGGACTGCCGGGGAAATGCGGGGGAAGGCTGGAAATGCAGGTAGCATTTAGTGCGTCCCCCAGGACAGGGGAGGTATTTAGTGGAATTCCCCCTGGCAGGGAACACCTGTGACCCCAGGCAGCTGCGTGGATGGCGGCCCCAAACCTCCCCCACAGAGTCAGCCGTGTTCTGGAATTCTGAGTGTGGGAAGGTTCCGTCATCTGTCTGCAGTGCCTGGGATCTCCTAGGAGCCCTTCGTGTGTCTTCCCCGAGAGTCTCATAGTTTGGGCTGCCGGGGAAAGGCGGGGGATTAGCTGGAAATGCAGGTAGCATGTAGTGACTTCCCCTGGACGGGGGAAGTATTTAACGGACTTCCCCCTGCCAGGGAGCACCTGTGACACCAGGCAGCTTTGTGGAGGGCGTCCACAAAACTCCCCTACACCCTCAGAAGTGTTCCGTAATACTGAGAGTGGGGAAGTTCCGTCTTCTGTCTGCAGCACCTGGGATCTCCTAGGAGCTCTTTTGCGTGTAATCCCCGAGAGTCCCATTGTGCGGGCTGCCGGGGAAAGGCGGGGGATGGCATGGAAATGCAGGTAGCATGTAGTACCTCCCCCTGTACAGGGGAGGAATTTATCGGAATTCCCCCTGCCAGGAAACACATTTGACACCAGGCAGCTGCGTGGAGGGCGGCCACAAAACTCCCCCACACAGTCAGACGTGTTCCGGAATTCTGAGTGTTGGGAGGTTCCGTCTTCTGTCTGCTGTGCCTGGGATCTCCTAGGAGCCCTTCACTTGTGTTCCCCCGAGAGTGTCCTAGTGCGGGCAGCCGGGGAAATGCGGGGGAAATGCTTGAAAATCAGGTAGCATGTAGTGCCTCCCCCTGGACAGGGGAGGTATTTAACGGACTTCCCCCTGCCAGGGAACACCTGTGTCCCCAGGCAGCTGCGTGGAAGTCGGCCCCAAACCTACACCACACACTCAGCCGTGTTCCGGAATTCCGAGGGTGGGAAGGTTCCGTCATCAGTCTGCAGCGCCTGGGAACTCCTAGGAGCTATTCGCGTGACTTCCCCGAGAGTCTCCTTGAGCGGGCAGACAGGGAAAGGCGGGGTATGGGCTGGAAATGCAAGTAGCATGTAGTGCCTCCCCCTGGACAGGGGAGGTATTAGCGGACTTCCCCCTGCCAGGGAACACCTGTGACCCCAGGCAGCTCCGTGTAGGGCGGCCACAAACCTCCCCCACACAGTCAGACGTGTTTCGTTACTCTGAGTGTGGGGACGTTTCGTCTTCTATCTGCAGCAACTGGGATCTCCTAGGAGCCCTTCGTGTGTCTTCCCCGAGAGTCTCATATTTTGGGCTGCCTGGGAAAGGCGGGGGATTAGCTGGAAATGCAGGTAGCATGTAGAGCCTCCCCCTGGACGGGGGAACTATTTAGCAGACTTCCCCCTGCCAGGGAGCACCTGTGACCCCAGGCAGCTTCGTGGAGGGCGGCCACAAAACTCCCCCAAACATTCAGACGTGTTCCGGAATTCTGAGTTTTGGGAGGTTACGTCTTCTGTGTGCTGCGCCTGGGATCTCCTAGGAGAACTTCACTTGTCTTCCCTGAGATTCTCCTTGTGCGGGCTGCAGGGGAAATGCGGGGGATGGGCTGGAAATGCAGGTAGCATGTAGTGCCTCCCCCTGGACAGGGGAGGTATTTAGCGGACTTCCCCCTTGCACCTAACACCTGCGACCCCAGGAAGCTACGTGGATTTCGGCCCCAAACTTCCCCCACACAGTCAGATGTGTTCCGTTATTCTGAGAGAGGGGAAGTTCCGTCTTCTGTCTGCAGCACCTGGGATCTCCTAGGAGCCCTTCGAGTGTCTTCCCAAAGAGTCTCCTATTGCGGAATGCCGGGGAAATGAGGGGGATTGGCTGGAAATGCAGGTAGCATGTACTGCCTCCCCCTGGACAGGGGAGGTATTTAGCCGATTTCCCCCTGTCAGGGAACACCTGTGACCCCAGGCAGCTGCGTGGAAGGCGGCCCCAAACCTCCCCCACACAGTCAGCCGTGTCCCGGAATTCTGAGTTTGGGGAGGTTCCGAATTCTGTCTGCAGAGCCTGGGATCTCCTAGGAGCATTTCGCGTCTCTTCCCCGAGTGTCTCCTTGTTCGGCCTGCCAGGGAAAGGCGGGGGATGGGCTGGAAATTCAGGTAGAATGTAGTGCCTCCCCCTGGACAGGGGAGGTATTTAGCGGACTTCCCCCTGCCAGGGAACACCTGTGACCCCAGGCGGCTTCGTGGAATTCACCCCCAAACCTCCCCCACACACTCAGCCGTGTTCCGGAATTCGGAGTGTGGGAAGGTTCCGTCATCTGTCTGCAGCGCCTGGGATCTCCTAGGAGCTCTTCGCGTGACTTCCCCGAGAGTCTCCTTGTGCGGGCTGACGGGGAAAGGCGGGGGATGGGCTGGAAATGCAGGTAGCATGTAGTGCCTCCCCCTGGACAGGGGAGGTATTTAGCGGACTTCCCCCTGCCAGGGAACACCTGTGACTCCAGGTAGCTACGTGGAGTGCGGCCACAAAACTCCCCCACACATTCAGACGTGTTCCGGAATTCTTATTGTTGGGAGGTTTCGTCTTCTGTCTGCTGCGCCTGGGATCTCCTATGAGAAATACACTTGTCTTCCCCGAGATTCTCCTTGTGCGGGCTGCCTGTGAAATGCGGGGGATGGGCTGGAAATGCAGGTAGCATGTAGTGCCTCCCCCTGGACAAGGGAGGTATTTAGCGGACTTCCCCCTGCCAGGGAACATCTGTGACCCCAGGCAACTGCGAGGAAGGCATCTCCAAATCTCCCCCACACACTCAGCCGTGTTCCGGAATTCGGAGTGTGGGAAGGTTCCGTCATCTGTCTGCAGCGCCTGGGATCTCCTAGGAGCCCATCGTGTGACTTCTCTGAGAGTCTCCTTGTGCGGGCTGCTGGGGAAATGGAGGGGGATGATCTGGAAATGCAGGTAGCATGTAGTTAGTCCCCCTGGACAGGGGAGGTATTTAGCGGGCTTCCCCCTGCCAGGGATCACCTGTGACCCCAGGCAGCTGCGTGGAGGGCGACCCCAAACCTCCCCCACACACTCAGCCGTGTTCCGGAATTCGGAGTGTGGGAAGGTTCCCTCATCTGTCTGCAGCGACTGGGATCTCCTAGGAGCCCTTCGCGTGAATTCCCCGAGAGTCTCCTTGTGCGGGATGATGGAGAAAGGCGGGGGATGGGCAGGAAATGCATGTAGAATGAAGTGCATCCTCCTGGACTGGGGAGTATTTAGCGGACTTCCTCCTTGCAATTAACACCTGCGTCCCCAGGAAGCTACGTTGAGATTGGCCCCAAAAATCCCACACAAAGTCAGAAGTGTTCCGTAATTATGAGAGTTGGGAAGGTCCGTCTTCTGTCTCCACCTCCTGGGATCTCCTAGGAGCCATTCGCATGTCTTCCCCGAGAGTCTCCTAGTGCGGGCTGCCGGGAAATTCGGGTGATGGGCTGGAAATGCAGGTAGCATGTTGTGCCTTCCCCTGGACAGGGGAGGTATTTAGCGGACTTCCCCCTGCCAAGGAACAACTGTGACCCCAGGCAACTGCGTTGAGGGCGGCCCCAAAACTCCACCAGCCACTCAGCCTTCTTCCGGAATACTGAGTGTTGGAAAGTTCCGTCATCTGTCTGCAGCGCCTGGGATCTCCTAGGAGCCTTTCACTTGTCTTCCCCGAGAGTCTCTTGTGCGGGCTGCCGGGGAAATGCGGGGGATGAGCTGGAAATGCAGGTAGCATGTAGTTCCTCCCCCTGGACAGGGGAGGTATTTAGCGGACTTCCCCCTGCCAGGCAACACATGTGACACCAGGCAGCTGCGTGGAGGGTGGCCACAAAACTCCCCCACACAGTCAGACGTGTTCCGGAATTCTGAGTGTTGGGAGGTTCCGTCTTCTGTATGCTGCGACTGGGATCACCTAGGAGCCCTTCACTTGTCTTCCCCGAGAGTCTCCTAGTGCGGGCTGCTGGGGAAATGAGGGGGATGGGCTGGAAATGCAGGTAGCATATAGTGCCTCCCCCTGGAAGGGGGAAGTTTTTAGCGGAATTCTCCCTGCCAGGGAACACCTGTGACCCCAGGCAGCTGCATGGAGAGAGGCCACAAACCTCCCCAACACAGTCAGACCTGTTCCGTAATTCTGAGAGTGGGGAAGTTACGTCTTCTGTGTACAGTGCCTGGGATCTCACAGGAGCCTTTCGCGTGTCTTCTCCTAGAGTCTCCTAGTGCGGACTGCCGGGGAAATGCGGGGGAAGGCTGGAAATGCAGGTAGCATTTAGTGCGTCCCCCAGGACAGGGGAGGTATTTAGTGGACTTCCCCCTGGCAGGGAACACCTGTGACCCCAGGCAGCTGCGTGGATGGCGGCCCCAAACCTCCCCCACAGAGTCAGCCGTGTTCCGGAATTCTGAGTGTGGGAAGGTTCCCTCATCAGTCTGCAGCGCCTGGGATCTCCTAGGAGCCCTTCGTGTGATTTCCCCGAGAGTCTACTTGTGCGGGTTGCTGGGGAAATGGCGGGGGATGGGCTGGAAATGCAGGTAGCATGTAGTTCCTCCCCCTGGACAGGGGAGGTATTTAGTGGACTTCCCCCTGCCAGAGAAAACCTGTGACCCCAGGCAGCTGCGTGGAGGGCGGCCCAAAACCTCCCCTACACAGTCAGCCATGTTCCGGAATTCTGAGAGTGGTAAGTTTCCGTCATTTGTCTGCAGTTCCTGGGATCTCCTATCAGCCATTCGCGTGTCTTCCCCGAGAGTATCATAGTGCGGGCTGCCGGGGAATTGCGGGGGATGGGCTGGAAATGCAGGTAGCATGTAGTGCCTCCCCCTGGACAGGGGAGGTTTTTAGCGGACTTCCCCCTTGCACCTAACACCCTGCGACCCCAGGAAGCAACGTGGAGGTCGGCCCCAAACCTCCACCACACAGTCAGATGTGTTCCGTTATTCTGAGTGTGTGGAAGTTCCGTCTTCTGTCTGCAGCACCTGGGATCTCCTAGGAGCCCTTCGAGTGTCTTCCCAAAGAGTCTCCTATTGCGGGATGCCGGGGAAATGAGGGGGATTGGCTGGATATGCAGGTAGCATGTAGTGCCTCCCCCTGGACAGGGGAGGTATTTAGCGGAATTCCCCCTGCCAGGGATCACCTGTGACCCCAGGCAGATGCGTGGAAGGCGGCCCCAAACCTCCCCCACACAGTCAGCCGTGTCCCGGAATTCTGTGTTTGGGGAGGTTCCGAATTCTGTCTGCAGAGCCTGGGATCTCCTAGGAGCATTTCGCGTCTCTTCCCTGAGAGTGTCCTAGTGCAGGCTGCCGGGAAAAGGCGGGGGATGGGCTGAAAATGCAGGTAGCATGTAGTGCCTCCCCCTGTACAGGGGAGGTATTTAGCGGACTTCCCCCTGCCAGGCAACACATGTGACACAAGGCAGCTGTGTGGAAGTCGGCCACAAAACTCCCCCACTCAGTCAGACGTGTTCCGGAATTCTGAGTGTTGGGAGGTTCCGTCTTGTGTGTGCTGCACCTGGGATCTCCTAGGAGAACTTCCCTTGTGTTCTCCGAGAGTGTCCTTTTGTGGGCAGCCGGGGAAAGGCGGGGGAAGGGCTTGAAAATCAGGTAGCATGTAGTACCTCCCCCTGGACAGGGGAGGATTTAGCGGACTTCCCCCTGCCAGGGAACACCTAAGTCCACAGGCAGCTGCGTGGAAGGCGGCCCAAAACCTACCCCACAAACTCAGCCGTGTTCCGGAATTCTGAGGTTGGGAAGGTTCCGTCATCAGTCTGCATCGCCTGGGAACTCCTAGGATCTCTTCGCGTGACTTCCCCGAGAGTCTCCTTGTGCGGGCTGACGGGGAAAGGCGGGGGTTGGGCTGGAAATGCAGGTAGCATGTAGTGCCTCCCCCTGGACAGGGGAGGTATTTAGCGGACTTCTTCCTGCAAGGGAACACCTGTGACCCCAGGCAGCTGCGTGTAGGGCGGCCACAAACCTCCCCCACACAGTCAGACCTGTTTCATAATTCTGAGAGTGGGGAAGTTTGGTCTTCTATCTGCAGCAACTGGGATCTCCTAGGAGCCCTTCGTGTGTCTTCCCCGAGAGTCTCATTGTTTGGGCTGCCGGGGAAAGGCGGGGTATTAGCTGGAAATGCAGGTAGCATATAGTGCCTCCCCCTGGACAGGGGAGGTATTTAGCGGACTTCCCCCTGCCAGGGAAAACCTGTGAACCCAGGCAGCTGCGTGGAAGGCACCCCCAAACCTCCCCCAAACACTTAGCCGTGTTCCGGAATTCGGAGAGTGGGAAGGTTCTGTCATCTGTCTGCAGCGCCTGGGATCTCCTAGGACCTCTTCGCGTGACTTCCCCGAGAGTCTCCTCGTGCGGGTTGACGGTGAAAGGCTGGGGATGGGCTGGAAATGCAGGTAGCATGTAGTGCCTCCCCCTGGACTGGCGAAGAATTTAGCGGACTTCACTCTGCCAGGGAACACCAGTGACCCCAGGCAGCTGCGTGGAAGGCACCCCCATACCTCCCCCAATCACTCAGCTGTGTTCCGGAATTCGGAGTGTGGGAAGGTTCCGTCATCTGTCTGCAGCGCCTGGGATCACCTAGGAGCTCTTCGCGTGACTTCCCCGAGAGTCTACTTTTGCGGGCTGACGGGGAAAGCCTGGGGATGGGCTGGAAATGCAGGTAGCATGTAGTGCCTCCCCCTGGACAAGGGAGGTATTTAGCGGACTTCCCCCTGCCAGGGAACACCTGTGACCCCAAGTAGCTACGTGGAGGGCGGCCACAAACCTCCCCCACAGAGTCAGCCGTGTTCCGGAATTCGGAGTGCGGGGAGGTTCCGTCTTCTGTCTGCAGCACCTGGGATCTCCTAGGAGCCCTTCGCGTGTCTTCCCGGAGAGTCTCCTTGTGCGGGCTGCCGGGGAAAGGCGGGGGAAGGGCTGGAATTTCAGGTAGCATGTAGTGCCTCCCCCTGGACTGGGGAGGTATTTAGCGGACTTCCCCCTGCCAGGGAGCACTTGTGACACCAGGCAGCTTCGTGGAGGGTGGCCACAAAACTCCCCCACACAGTCAGACGTGTTCCGTAATACTGAAAGTGGGGAAGTTCCGTCTTCTGTATGCAGCACCTGGGATCTCCTAGGAGCCCTTCGCGTGTAATACCCTAGAGTCCCCTTGTGCGGGCTGCCGGGGAAAGGCGGGGGATGGGCTGGAAATGCAGGTAGCATGTAGTGCCTCCCCCTGTACAGGGAGGAATTTATCGGAATTCCCCCTGCCAGGCAACAAATTTCACACCAGGCATCTGCGTGGATGGCGACCACAAAACTCCCCCACACAGTCAGACGTGTTCCGGAATTCTGAGAGTTGGGAGGTTCCGTCTTATATCTACTGCGCCTGGGATCTCATAGGAGACCTTCACTTGTGTTCTCCGACAGTGTCCTTGTGTGGGCAGCCGGGGAAAGGCGGGGAAAGGGCTTGAAAGTCAGGTAGCATGTAGTTCCTCCCCCTGGACAGGGGAGGATTTAGCGGACTTCCCCCTGCCAGGGAACACCTGTGTCCCCAGGCAGCTGCGTGGAAGGCGGCCCCAAACCTACCCCACACACTCAGACGTGTTCCGGAATTCCGAGGTTGGGAAGGTTCTGTCATCAGTCTGCATCGCCTTGGATCTCCTAGGAGCTCTTCGCGTGACTTCCCCGAGAGTCTCCTTGTGCGGGCTGACGGGGAAAGGCGGGGGTTGGGCTGGAAATGCAGGTAGCATGTAGTGCCTCCCCCTGGACAGGGGAGGTATTTAGCGGACTTCTCCCTGCAAGGGAACACCTGTGACCCCAGGCAGCTGCGTGTAGGGCTGCCACAAACCTCCCCCACACAGTCAGACCTGTTTCATAATTCTGAGAGTGGGGAAGTTTGGTCTTCTATCTGCAGCAACTGGGATCTCCTAGGAGCCTTTCTTGTGTCTTCCCCGAGAGTCTCATTGTTTGGGCTGCCGGGGAAAGGCGGGGTATTAGCTGGAAATGCAGGTAGCATGTAGTGCCTCCCCCTGGACAGGGGAGGTATTTAGCGGACTTCCCCCTGCCAGGAAAAACCTGTGACCCCAGGCAGCTGCGTGGAAGGCACCCCCAAACCTCCCCCAATCACTCAGCTGTGTTCCGGAATTCGGAGTGTGGGAAGGTTCCGTCATCTGTCTGCAGCGCCTGGGATCACCTAGGAGCTCTTCGCGTGACTTCCCCGAGAGTCTACTTTTGCGGGCTGACGGGGAAAGCCTGGGGATGGGCTGGAAATGCAGGTAGCATGTAGTGCCTCCCCCTGGACAGGGGAGGTATTTAGCGGACTTCCCCCTGCCAGGGAACACCTGTGACCCCAAGTAGCTACGTGGAGGGCGGCCACAAACCTCCCCCACAGAGTCAGCCGTGTTCCGGAATTCGGAGTGCGGGGAGGTTCCGTCTTCTGTCTGCAGCACCTGGGATCTCCTAGGAGCCCTTCGCGTGTCTTCCCGGAGAGTCTCCTTGTGCGGGCTGCCGGGGAAAGGCGGGGGAAAGGCTGGAATTTCAGGTAGCATGTAGTGCCTCCCCCTGGACTGGGGAGGTATTTAGCGGACTTCCCCCTGCCAGGGAGCACTTGTGACACCAGGCAGCTTCGTGGAGGGTGGCCACAAAACTCCCCCACACAGTCAGACGTGTTCCGTAATACTGAAAGTGGGGAAGTTCCGTCTTCTGTATGCAGCACCTGGGATCTCCTAGGAGCCCTTCGCGTGTAATACCCTAGAGTCCCCTTGTGCGGGCTGCCGGGGAAAGGCGGGGGATGGGCTGGAAATGCAGGTAGCATGTAGTGCCTCCCCCTGTACAGGGGAGGAATTTATCGGAATTCCCCCTGCCAGGCAACAAATTTCACACCAGGCATCTGCGTGGATGGCGACCACAAAACTCCCCCACACAGTCAGACGTGTTCCGGAATTCTGAGAGTTGGGAGGTTCCGTCTTATATCTACTGCGCCTGGGATCTCATAGGAGACCTTCACTTGTGTTCTCCGACAGTGTCCTTGTGTGGGCAGCCGGGGAAAGGCGGGGAAAGGGCTTGAAAGTCAGGTAGCATGTAGTTCCTCCCCCTGGACAGGGGAGGATTTAGCGGACTTCCCCCTGCCAGGGAACACCTGTGTCCCCAGGCAGCTGCGTGGAAGGCGGCCCCAAACCTACCCCACACACTCAGACGTGTTCCGGAATTCCGAGGTTGGGAAGGTTCTGTCATCAGTCTGCATCGCCTTGGATCTCCTAGGAGCTCTTCGCGTGACTTCCCCGAGAGTCTCCTTGTGCGGGCTGACGGGGAAAGGCGGGGGTTGGGCTGGAAATGCAGGTAGCATGTAGTGCCTCCCCCTGGACAGGGGAGGTATTTAGCGGACTTCTCCCTGCAAGGGAACACCTGTGACCCCAGGCAGCTGCGTGTAGGGCTGCCACAAACCTCCCCCACACAGTCAGACCTGTTTCATAATTCTGAGAGTGGGGAAGTTTGGTCTTCTATCTGCAGCAACTGGGATCTCCTAGGAGCCTTTCTTGTGTCTTCCCCGAGAGTCTCATTGTTTGGGCTGCCGGGGAAAGGCGGGGTATTAGCTGGAAATGCAGGTAGCATGTAGTGCCTCCCCCTGGACAGGGGAGGTATTTAGCGGACTTCCCCCTGCCAGGAAAAACCTGTGACCCCAGGCAGCTGCGTGGAAGGCACCCCCAAACCTCCCCCAAACACTTAGCCGTGTTCCGGAATTCGGAGAGTGGGAAGGTTCCGTCATCTGTCTGCAGCGCCTGGGATCTCCTAGGAGCTCTTCGCATGACTTCCCCGAGAGTCTCCTTGTGCGGGCTGACGGGGAAAGGCTGGGGATGGGCTGGAAATGCAGGTAGCATGTGGTGCCTCCCCCTGGACAGGGGAGGTATTTAGCGGACTTCCCCCTGCCAGGGAACACCTGTGACCCCAGGTAGCTACGTGGAGGGCGGCCACAAACCTCCCCCACAGAGTCAGCCGTGTTCCGGAATTCTGAGTATGGGAAGGTTCCGTCATCTGTCTGCAGCGCCTGGGATCTCCTAGGAGCCCTTCGCGTGTCTTCCCCGAGAGTCTCATAATTTGGGCTGCCGGGGAAAAGCGGGGGATTAGCTGGAAATGCAGGTAGCATGTAGTGCCTCCCCCTGGACTGGCGAAGTATTTAGCGGACTTCCCCCTGCCAGGGAACACCTGTGACCCCAGGCAGCTGCGTGGAAGGCACCCCCAAACCTCCCCCAATCACTCAGCTGTGTTCCGGAATTCGGAGTGTGGGAAGGTTCCGTCATCTGTCTGCAGCGCCTGGGATCACCTAGGAGCTCTTCGCGTGACTTCCCCGAGAGTCTACTTTTGCGGGCTGACGGGGAAAGCCTGGGGATGGGCTGGAAATGCAGGTAGCATGTAGTGCCTCCCCCTGGACAGGGGAGGTATTTAGCGGACTTCCCCCTGCCAGGGAACACCTGTGACCCCAGGTAGCTACGTGGAGGGCGGCCACAAACCTCCCCCACAGAGTCAGCCGTGTTCCGGAATTCTGAGTATGGGAAGGTTCCGTCATCTGTCTGCAGCGCCTGGGATCTCCTAGGAGCCCTTCGTGTGTCTTCCCTGAGAGTCTCATAGTTTGGGCTCCCGGGGAAAAGCGGGGGATTAGCTGGAAATGCAGGTAGCATGTAGTGCCTCCCCCTGGACTGGGGAAGTATTTAGCGGACTTCCCCCTGCAAGGGAGCACCTGTGACACCAGGCAGCTTCGTGGAGGGTGGCCACAAAACTCCCCCACACAGTCAGACGTGTTCCGTAATACTGAAAGTGGGGAAGTTCCGTCTTCTGTCTGCAGCACCTGGGATCTCCTAGGAGCCCTTCGCGTGTAATCCCCGAGAGTATCCTTGTGCAGGCTGCCGGGGAAAGGCGGGGGATGGGCTGGAAATGCAGGTAGCATGTAGTGCCTCCCCCTGTACAGGGGAGGATTTTATCGGAATTCCCCCTGCCAGGCAACAAATTTCACACCAGGCAGCTGCGTGGAGGGCGGCCACAAAACTCCCCCACAGAGTGAGCCGTGTCCCGGAATTCTGTGTTTGGGGAGGTTCCGAATTCTGTCTGCAGAGCCTGGGATCTCCTAGGAGCTCTTCCCGTGTAATCCCCGAGAGTCCCCTTGTGCTGGCTGCCGGGGAAAGACGGGGGATGGGCTGGAAATGCAGGTAGCATGTAGTGCCTCCCCCTGGACAGGGGAGGAATTTATCGGAATTCCCCCTGCCAGGCAACACATTTCACACCAGGCAGCTGCGTGGAGGGCGGCCACAAAACTCCCCCACACAGTTAGACGTGTTCCGGAATTCTGAGTGTTGGGAGGTTCCGTCTTCTGTCTGCTGCGCCTGGGATCACCTAGGAGACCTTCACTTGTGTTCTCTGAGATTGTCCTTGTGTGTGCAGCCGGGGAAAGGCGGGGGAAGGGCTTGAAAATCAGGTAGCATATAGTTCCTCCCCCTGGACATGGGAGGTTTTAGCGGACTTCCCCCTGCCAGGGAACACCTGTGTCCCCAGGCAGCTGCGTGGAAGTCGGCCCCAAACCTACCCCACACACTCAGCCGTGTTCCGGAATTCCGAGGTTGGGAAGGTTCCGTCATCAGTCTGCATCGCCTGGGATCTCCTAGGAGCTCTTCGCGTGACTTCCCCGAGAGTCTCCTTGTGCGGGTTGACGGGGAAAGGCGGGGGTTGGGCTGGAAATGCAGGTAGCATATAGTGCTTCCCCCTGGACAGGGGAGGAATTTAGCGGACTTCCCCCTGCAAGGGAACACCTGTGACTCCAGGCAGCTGCGTGGAGGGCGGCCACAAAACTCCCCCACACATTCAGACGTGTTCCGGAATTCTTAGTGTTGGGAGGTTACGTCTTCTGTATGCTGTGACTTGGATCCCCTAGGAGCCCTTCCCGTGAATTCCCCGAGAGTCCCCTTGTGCGGGCTGACCGAGAAAGGCGGGGGATGGGCAGGAAATGCAGGTAGAATGAAGTGCTTCCCCCTGGACATGGGAGGTATTTAGCAGACTTCCTCCTTGCAACTAACACCAGCGACCCCAAGAAGCTACGTTGAGATCGGCCCAAAAAATCCCACACAAAGTCAGACGTGTTCCGTAATTATGAGAGTTGGGAAGGTCCGTCTTCTGTCTCCACCTCCTGGGATCTCCTAGGAGCCATTCGCATGTCTTCCCGGAGAGTCTCCTAGTGCGGGCTGCCGGGAAATTCGGGTGATGGGCTGGAAATGCAGGTAGCATGTTGTGCCTCCCCCTGGACTGGGGAAGTATTTAGCGGACTTCCCCCTGCCAGGGAGCACCTGTGACACCAGGCAGCTGCATGGAGAGAGGCCACAAACCTCCCCAACACAGTCAGACCTGTTCCGTAATTCTGAGAGTGGGGAAGTTACGTCTTCTGTGTACAGAGCCTGGGATCTCCCAGGAGCCTTTCACTTGTGTTCTCCGAGAGTGTCCTAGTGCGGGCAGCCGGGGAAAGCCGGGGGAAGGGCTTGAAAATCAGGTAGCATGTAGTGCCTCCCCTTGAACACGGGAGGTATTTAGCGGAATTCCCCCTGCCAGGGAACACTTGTGTCCCCAGGCAGCTGCGTGGAAGGCGGCCCCAAACTAAACCCACACACTCAGCCGTGTTCCGGAATTCCGAGGGTGGGAAGGTTCCGTCATCAGTCTGCAGCGCCTGGGATCTCCTAGGGGCTCTTCGCGTGACTTCCCCGAGAGTCTCCTTGTGCGGGCTGACGGGGAAAGGCACGGGATGTGCTGGAAATGCAGGTAGCATGTAGTGCCTCCCCCTGGAAAGGGGAGGTATTTAGCGGACTTCCCCCTGCCAGGGAACACCTGTGACCCCAGGCAGCTCCGTGTTGGGCGGCCACAAACCTCCCCCACACAGTCAGACGTGTTTCGTAACTCTGAGATTGGGGACGTTTCGTCTTCTATTTGCAGCAACTGGAATCTCCTAGGAGCCCTTCGTGTGTCTTCCCCGAGAGTCTCATAATTTGGGCTGCCGGTGAAAGGCGGGGGATTAGCTGGAAATGCAGGTAGCATGTAGAGCCTCCCCCTGGACCGGGGAAGTATTTAGCGGACTTCCCCCTGCCAGGGAGCACCTGTGACCCCAGGCACCTGCGTGAAGGGCGGGCAAAAAACTCCCCCACACAGTCAGACGTGTTCCGTATTTCTGAGAGTGGGGAAGTTCCGTCATCTGTCTGCAGCACCTGGGATCTCCTAGGAGCTCTTCGCGTGTAATCCCTGAGAGTCTCCTAGTGTGGGCTGCTGGGGTAAGGTGGGGGATGGGCTGGAAATGCAGGTAGCATGTAGTGCCTCCCCCTCTACAGGGGAGGTATTTAGCGGAATTCCCCCTGCCAGGCAACACATGTGACACCAGACAGCTGCGTGGGGGGCGGCCACAAAACTCCCCCACACATTCAGACCTGTTCGGGAATTCTGAGCGTTGGGAGGTTACGTCTTCTGTCTGCTGCGCCTGGGATCTCCTAGGAGAATTTCACTTGTCTTCCCTGAGATTCTCCTTGTGCCGGCTGCAGGGGAAAGACGGGGGATGGACTGCAAATGCAGGTAGCATGTAGTGCCTCCCCATGGACAGGGGAGGTATTTAGCGGACTTCCCCCTGCCAGGGAACACCTGTGACCCCAGGCAGCTTCGAGGAAGTCGTCCCCAAATCTCCCCCACACACTCAGCCGTGTTCCGGAATTCGGAGTGTGGGAAGGTTCCCTCATCTGTCTGCAGCGCCTGGGATCTCCTAGGAGCCCTTCGTGAGACTTCCCTGAGAGTCTCCTTGTGCGGTCTGCAGGGAAAATACGGAGGATGGGCTGTAAATGCAGGTAGCATTTAGTCCCTCCCACTGGACAGGGGAGGTATTTAGCGGACTCCCCCTGCCTAAGAACACATGTAATCCCAGGTAGCTGCGTGGAGGGCGGCCCCAAACCTCCTCCACACACTCAGCCGTGTTCCGGAATTCTGAGTGTGGGGAGGTTCCGTCTTCTGTCTGCAGCACCTGGGATCCCCTAAGAGCCCTCCACGTGTCTTCCCCAAGTGTCTGCTAGTGCGGGCTCCGGGGGAATGTGGGGGTTACGCTGGAAATGCAGGTAGCATCTAGTGCCTCCCCTTGGACAGGGGAGGTAATTACCTGAATTCCCCCTGCAATGCAACACGTGTGACAACAGGCAGATTCGTGGTGGGAGGTCCCAAACCTCAATCACACTCTCGGCCGTGTTCCGGAATTCTGAGTGTTGGGAGTTTCCGTCTTCTTTCTGCAGCGCCTGGTATCTCAATTGAGCCCTCCGCGTGTCTTCCCCGAGTGTCTCCTAGTGCGGGTTTTAATGGAAATGTGGGGGTTGTGCTGCAATGCAGGTAGCATCCAGTGCCTCCCCCTGGACAGTGGAGGTAATTAGCGGACTTCCCCCTGCCAGGCAAAACCAGTGACACCAGGCAGCTGCGTGGAGGGCGGCCCCAAACCTCCCCCACACACTCGACCGTGTTCCGGAATTCTGAGTGTGGGGAGGTTCCGTCTTTTGTCTGCAGCGCCTGGGATCTCCTAGGACCCCTCCGCGTTTCTTCCCCGAGCATTTCTTATTGAGGGCTGCCGGGGAAATGCAGGGGTTGGGTTGGAAATGAAGGTAGCATCTAGTGCCTCCTAGAGGACAGGGGAGGTAATTAGCGGATTTCCCACTGCAATGCAACACCTGTGACCCCAGGCAGCTTCGTGGAGGGTGGCCCCATTCCTCCCACACACACTTGGCCGTGTTCAGGAATTCTGAGTGTGAGGAGGTTCCGTCTTCTGTCTGCAGCGCCTGGGATCTTCTAGGAGCCCTCCGCGTGTCTTCCTCAATTGTCTCCTAGTGCGGGCTCCAGGGGAAATGCAGGGTTTGTGCTGGAATTGCAGGTAGCTTCTAGAGTCTCCTCATGGACATGGTAGGTAATTAGCGTACTTCCCCCTGCCAGGCAACACCTGTGAACAAGGCACCTGCGTGGATGTCCTCACAAAACCTCCCCCACACAGTCGGCCGTGTTCCGGAATTCTGAGTGTGGGGAGGTTCCGTCTTCTGTCTGCAGCACCTGGGATCCCCTAAGAGCCCTCCGCGTGTCTTCCCCAAGTGTCTGCTAGTGCGGGCTCCGGGGGAATGTGGGAGTTACGCTGGAAATGCAGGTAGCATCTAGTGCCTCCCCTTGGACAGGGGAGGTAATTACCTGAATTCCCCCTGCAATGCAACACGTGTGACAACAGGCAGATTCGTGGTGGGAGGTCCCAAACCTCAATCACACTCTCGGCCGTGTTCCGGAATTCTGAGTGTTGGGGGTTTCCGTCTTCTTTCTGCAGCGCCTGGTATCTCAATTGAGCCCTCCGCGTGTCTTCCCCGAGTGTCTCCTAGTGCGGGTTTCAATGGAAATGTGGGGGTTGTGCTGCAATGCAGGTAGCATCCAGTGCCTCCCCCTGGACAGGGGAGGTAATTAGCGGACTTCTCCCTATAAGGGAACACCTGTGACCCCAGGCAGCTGCGTGTAGGGCGGCCACAAACCTCCCCCACACAGTCAGACCTGTTTCATAATTCTGAGAGTGGGGAAGTTTGGTCTTCTATCTGCAGCAACTGGGATCTCCTAGGAGCCCTTCGTGTGTCTTCCCCGAGAGTCTCATAGTTTGGGCTGCCGGGGAAAAGCGGGGGATTAGCTGGAAATGCAGGTAGCATGTAGTGCCTCCCCCTGGACTGGCGAAGTATTTAGCGAACTTCCCCCTGCCAGGGAACACCTGTGACACCAGGCAGCTTCGTGGAGTGTGGCCACAAAACTCCACCACACAGTCAGACGTGTTCCGTAATACTGAAACTGGGGAAGTTCCGTCTTCTGTCTGCAGCACCAGGGATCTCCTAGGAGCCCTTCGCGTGTCTTCCCCGAGAGTCTCCTTGTGCGGGCTGCGGGGAAAAGGCGGGGGATGGGCTGGAATTTCAGGTAGAATGTATTGCCTCCCCCTGGACGGGGGAGGTATTTAGCGGAATTCCCCCTGCCATGGAACACCTGTGACCCCAGGCAGCTGCGTGGAATGCACCCCCAAACCTCCCCAAAACAATCAGCCGTGTTCCGAAATTCGGAGTGTGGGAAGGTTCCGTCATCTGTCTGCAGCGCCTGGGATCACCTAGGAGCTGTTCGCGTGACTTCCCCGAGAGTCTACTTTTGCGGGCTGACGGGGAAAGCCTGGGGATGGGCTGGAAATGCAGGAGCATGTAGTGCCTCCCCCTGGACAGGGGAGGTATTTAGCGGACTTCCCCCTGCCAGGGAACACCTGTGACCCCAGGTAGCTACGTGGAGGGCGGCCACAAACCTCCCCCACAAAGTCAGCCGTGTTCCGGAATTCTGAGTATGGGAAGGTTCCGTCATCTGTCTGCAGCGCCTGGGATCTCCTAGGAGCCCTTCGTGTGTCTTCCCCGAGAGTCTCATATTTTGGGCTGCCGGGGAAAAGCGGGCGATTAGCTGGAAATGCAGGTAGCATGTAGTGCCTCCCCCTGGACTGAGGAAGTATTTAGCGGACTTCCCCCTGCCAGGGAGCACCTGTGACACCAGGCAGCTTCGTGGAGGGTGGCCACAAAACTCCCCCACACAGTCAGACGTGTTCCGTGATACTGAAAGTGGGGAAGTTTCGTCTTCTCTCTGCAGCACCTGGGATCTCCTAGGAGCCCTTCGCGTGTAATCCCCGAGAGTCCCCTTGTGCGGGCTGCCGGGGAAAGGCGGGGGATGGGCTGGAAATGCAGGTAGCATGTAGTGCCTCCCCCTGTACAGGGGAGGAATTTATCGGAATTCCCCCTGCCAGGCAACAAATTTCACACCAGGCAGCTGCGTGGAGGGCGGCCACAAAACTCCCCCACACAGTCAGACGTGTTCCGAAATTCTGAGTGTTGGGAGGTTCCGTCTTCTGTCTACTGCGCCTGGGATCTCCTAGGAGACCTTCATTTGTGTTCTCCGAGAGTGTCCTTGTGTGGGCAGCCGGGGAAAGGCGGGGGAAGGGCTTAAAAATCAGGTAGCATGTAGTTCCTCCCCCTGGACAGGGGAGGATTTAGCGGACTTCCCCCTGCCAGGGAACACCTGTGTCCCCAGGCAGCTGCGTGGAAGGCGGCCCCAAACCTACCCCACACACTCAGCCGTGTTCCGGAATTCCGAGGTTGGGAAGGATCCGTCATCAGTCTGCATCGCCTTGGATCTCCTAGGAGCTCTTCGCGTGACTTCCCCGAGAGTCTCCTTGTGCGGGCTGACGGGGAAAGGCGGGGGTGGGCTGGAAATGCAGGTAGCATGTAGTGCCTCCCCCTGTACAGGGGAGGAATTTATCGGACTTCCCCCTGCCAGGCAACACATTTCACACCAGGCAGCTGCGTGGAGGGCGGCCACAAAACTCCCCCACACAGTTAGACGTGTTCCGGAATTCTGAGTGTTGGGAGTTTCCGTCTTCTGTCTGCTGCGCCTGGGATCACCTAGGAGACCTTCACTTGTGTTCTCCGAGAGTGTCCTTGTGTGTGCAGCCGGGGAAAGGCGGGGGAAGGGCTTGAAAATCAGGTAGCATGTTGTTCCTCCCCCTGGACATGGGAGGTTTTTAGCAGACTTCCCCCTGCCAGGGAACACCTGTGTCCCCAGGCAGCTGCGTGGAAGTCGGCCCCAAATCTACCCCACACACTCAGCCGTGTTCCGGAATTCCAAGGTTGGGAAGGTTCCGTCATCAGTCTGCATCGCCTGGGATCTCCTAGGAGCTCTTCGCGTGACTTCCCCGAGAGTCTCCTTGTGCGGGCTGACGGGGAAAGGCGGGGGTTGGGCTGGAAATGCAGGTAGCATGTAGTGCCTCCCCCTGGACAGGGGAGGTATTTAGCGGACTTCCCCCTGCAAGGGAACACCTGTGACCCCAGGCAGCTGCGTGGAGGGCGGCCACAAAACTCCCCCACACATTCAGACGTGTTCCGGAATTCTTAGTGTTGGGAGGTTACGTCTTCTGTATGGTGTGACTTGGATCCCCTAGGAGCCCTTCGCGTGAATTCCCCGAGAGTCTCCTTGTGCGGGCTGACGGAGAAAGGCGGGGGATGGGCAGGAAATGCAGGTAGAATGAAGTGCTTCCCCCTGAACAGGGGAGGTATTTAGCAGACTTCCTCCTTGCAACTAACACCAGCGACCCCAGGAAGCTACGTTGAGATCGGCCCAAAAAATCCCACACAAAGTCAGACGTGTTCCGTAAATATGAGAGTTGGGAAGGTCCGTCTTCTGTCTCCACCTCCTGGGATCTCCTAGGAGCCATTCGCATGTCTTCCCGGAGAGTCTCCTAGTGCGGGCTGCCGGGAAATTCGGGTGATGGGCTGGAAATGCAGGTAGCATGTTGTGCCTCCCCCTGGACTGGGGAAGTATTTAGCGGACTTCCCCCTGCCAGGGAGCACCTGTGACACCACGCAGCTTCGTGTAGGGTGGCCACAAAACTCCCCCACACTGTCAGACGTGTTCCGTAATACTGAAAATGGAGAAGTTCCTTCTTCTGTCTGCAGCGCCTGGGATGTCCTAGGAGCCTTTCACTTGTCTTCCCCGAGAGTCTCCTTGTGCGGGCTGCCGGGGAAATGCGGGGGATGACCTGGAAATGCAGGTACCATGTAGTTCCTCGCCTTGGACATGGGAGGTATTTAGCGGACTTCCCCCTGCCAGGCAACACATGTGACACCAGGCAGCTGCGTGGAGGGTGGCCACAAAACTCCCCCACACAGTCAGACGTGTTCCGGAATTCTGAGTGTTGGGAGGTTCCGTCTTCTGTATGCTGCGACTGGGATCCCCTAGGAGCCCTTCACTTGTCTTCCCGGAGTGTCTCCTAGTGCGGGCTGCCAGGGAAATGAGGGGGATGTGCTGGAAATGCAGGTAGCATGTAGTGCCTCCCCCTGGAAGGAGGAAGTATTTAGCGGACTCCTCCCTGCCAGGGAACACCTGTGACCCCAGGAAGCTGCATGGAGAGAGGCCACAAACCTCCCCAACACAGTCAGACCTGTTCCGTAATTCTGAGAGTGGGGAAGTTACGTCTTCTGTGTACAGAGCCTGGGATCTCCCAGGAGCCTTTCACTTGTGTTCTCCGAGAGTGTCCTAGTGCGGGCAGCCGGGGAAAGGCGGGGGAAGGGCTTGAAAATCAGGTAGCATGTAGTGCCTCCCCTTGAACACGGGAGGTATTTAGCGGAATTCCCCCTGCCAGGGAACACCTGTGTCCCCAGGCAGCTGCGTGGAAGGCGGCCCCAAACTAAACCCACACACTCAGACGTGTTCCGGAATTCCGAGGGTGGGAAGGTTCCGTCATCAGTCTGCAGCGCCTGGGATCTCCTAGGGGCTCTTCGCGTGACTTCCCCGAGAGTCTCCTTGTGCGCGCTGACAGGGAAAGGCGGGGGATGGGCTGGAAATGCAGGTAGCATGTAGTGCCTCCCCCTGGAAAGGGGAGGTATTTAGCGGACTTCCCCCTGCCAGGGAACACCTGTGACCCCAGGCAGCTCCGTGTAGGGCGGCCACAAACCTCCCCCACACAGTCAGACGTGTTTCGTGACTCTGAGATTGGGGACGTTTCGTCTTCTATTTGCAGCAACTGGAATCTCCTAGGAGCCCTTCGTGTGTCTTCCCCGAGAGTCTCATAATTTGAGCTGCCGGTGAAAGGCGGAGGATTAGCTGGAAATGCAGGTAGCATGTAGAGCCTCCCCCTGGACCGGGGAAGTATTTAGCGGACTTCCCCCTGCCAGGGAGCACCTGTGACCCCAGGCACCTGCGTGGAGGGCGGGCAAAAAACTCCCCCACACAGTCAGACGTGTTCCGTATTTCTGAGAGTGGGGAAGTTCCGTCATCTGTCTGCAGCACCTGGGATCTCCTAGGAACTCTTCGCGTGTAATCCCCGAGAGTCTCCTAGTGTGGGCTGCTGGGGAAAGGTGGGGAATGGGCTGGAAATGCAGGTAGCATGTAGTGCCTCCCCCTCTACAGGGGAGGTATTTAGCGGAATTCCCCCTGCCAGGCAACACATGTGACACCAGACAGCTGCGTGGGGGGCGGCCACAAAACTCCCCCACACATTCAGACCTGTTCGGGAATTCTGAGCGTTGGGAGGTTACGTCTTCTGTCTGCTGCGCCTGGGATCTCCTAGGAGAATTTCACTTGTCTTCCCTGAGATTCTCCTTGTGCCGGCTGCAGGGGAAAGGCGGGGGAAGGACTGCAAATGCAGGTAGCATGTAGTGCCTCCCCCTGGACAGGGGAGGTATTTAGCGGACTTCCCCCTGCCAGGGAACACCTGTGACCCCAGGCAGCTTCGAGGAAGTCGTCCCCAAATCTCCCCCACACACTCAGCCGTGTTCCGGAATTCGGAGTGTGGGAAGGTTCCCTCATCTGTCTGCAGCGCCTGGGATCTCCTAGGAGCCCTTCGTGAGACTTCCCTGAGAGTCTCCTTGTGTGGTCTGCAGGGAAAATACGGGGCATGGGCTGTAAATGCAGGTAGCATTTAGTGCCTCCCACTGGACAGGGGAGGTATTTAGCGGACTCCCCCTGCCTAAGAACACATGTAATCCCAGGTAGCTGCGTGGAGGGCGGCCCCAAACCTCCTCCACACACTCAGCCGTGTTCCGGAATTCTGAGTGTGGGGAGGTTCCATCTTCTGTCTGCAGCACCTGGGATCCACTAAGAGCCCTCCGCGTGTCTTCCCCTAGTGTCTGCTAGTGCGGGCTCCGGGGGAATGTGGGGGTTACGCTGGAAATGCAGGTAGCATCTAGTGCCTCCCCCTGGACACGGGAGGTAATTAGCGGACTTCCCCCTGCCAGGCAAAACCAGTGACACCAGGCAGCTGCGTGGAGGGCGGCCCCAAACCTCCCCCACACACTCGACCGTGTTCCGGAATTCTGAGTGTGGGGAGGTTCCGTCTTTTGTCTGCAGCGCCTGGGATCTCCTAGGACCCCTCCGCGTTTCTTCCCGGAGCATTTCTTATTGAGGGCTGCCGGGGAAATGCAGGGGTTGGGTTGGAAATGAAGGTAGCATCTAGTGCCTCCTCCAGGACAGGGGAGGTAATTAGCGGTTTTCCCACTGCAATGCAACACCTGTGACCCCAGGCAGCTTCGTGGAGGGTGGCCCCATTCCTACCACACACACTTGGCCGTGTTCCGGAATTCTGAGTGTGGGGAGGTTCCGTCTTCTGTCTGCAGCGCCTGGGATCTTCTAGGAGCCCTCCGCGTGTCTTCCTCGATTGTCTCCTAGTGCGGGCTCCAGGGGAAAGGCAGGGTTTGTGCTGGAATTGCAGGTAGCATCTAGAGTCTCCTCATGGACATGGTAGGTAATTAGCGTACTTCCCCCTGCCAGGCAACACCTGTGAACAAGGCACCTGCGTGGATGTCCTCACAAAACCTCCCCCACACAGTCGGCCGTGTTCCGGAATTCTGAGTGTGGGGAGATTCTGTCTTCTGCCTGCAGCGCCTGGGATCCCCTAGGAGCCTTCCGCGTGTCTTTCCCTAGTGTCTGCTAGTGCGGGCTGCCGGGGAAATGCGGGGGTTGGGCTGGAAATGCAGGCAGCATCAATTGCCTCCTCCGTTACAGGGGAGGTAATTAGCAGATTTCCCGCTGCAATGCAACACCTGTGACCCCAGGCAGCTTCGTGGAGAGCGGCCCCAAACATCCCATACACACTCGGCCGTGTTCCGGAATTCTGAGAGTGGGGAGGTCCCGTCGTCTGTCTGCAGCGACTGGGATCTCCAAGGAGACTTCCGAGTGTCTTACCCGACTGTCTCCTAGTGCGGGTATCAATGGAAATGCGGGGGTTTTGCTGCAATGCAGGTAGCATGTAGTGCTTCCCCCTGGACAGGGGAGGTAATTAGCGGATTTCTCCCTGCTAGGCAACACCTGTGACAACAGGCATCTCCGTGGAGTGTGGCCCCAATCCTCCCCAACAAACTCGGCCGAGTTCCGGAATTCTGAGTGTGAGGAGGTTCCGTCTTTTGTCTGCAGCGCCTGGTATCTCAAAAGAGCCCTCCGCGTGTCTTCCCCAAGTGTCTCCTAGAGCGGGTTTCAATGAAAATGCGGGGGTTGGGCTGGAAATGCAGGTAGCATCCAGTGCCTCCCCCTGGACAGGGGAGGTAATTAGCGGAATTCTCCCTGCCAGGCAACACCTGTGACACCAGGCATCTGCGTGGAAGTCGGCCCCAAATCTCCCCCACACACTCGGCCGTGTTCCGGAATTCTGATTGTGGGGAGGTTCCGTCTTCTGTCTGCAGCACCTGGGATTTCCTAGGAGCCATCCGGGTGTCTTCCCCGAGTGTCTCCTAGTGCGGGATGCCGGGGAAACGCGGGGGATAGGCTGGAAATGCAGGTAGCATCTAGTGCCTCCCACTAGACAGGGGAGGTAATTAGCTGAATTTCCCCTGCCATGCAACACCTGTGACAACAGGCAGCTGCGTGGTGGGAGGTCCCAAATCTCCCACACACTCTCGGCCGTGTTCCGGAATTCTGAGTGTTGGGAGTTTCCGTCTTCTTTCTGCAGCGCCAGGTATCTCAAATGAGCCCTCCGCGTGTCTTCCCCGTGTGTCTCCTAGTGCGGATTTCAATGGAAATGCGGGGGGTTGTGCTGCAATGCAGGTAGCATCTAGTGCATCCCCTTGGACAGGGGAGGTAATTAGCGGATTTCTCCCATGTAGGCAACACCTGTTACAACATGCACCTGCGTGGAGGGTCGCCCCAAACCTCCCCAACACACTCGGCCGAGTTCCGGAATTCTGAGTGTGAGGAGGTTCCGTCTTCAGTCTGCAGCGCCTGGTATCTCAAAAGAGCCCTCCGTGTGTCTTCCCCGAGTGTCTACTAGTGCGGACTGCAAGGGAAATGAGGGGGTTGGGCTGGAAATGCAGGTAGAATGTAGTGCCTCCCCCTGGAATTGGGAAGTAATTAGCGGACTTCCCCCTGCCAGGCAAAACCAGTGACACCAGGTAGCTGCGTGGAGGGCGGCCCCAAACCTCCCCCACACACTCGGCCGTGTTCCGGAATTCTGAGTGTGGGGTGCTTCCGTCTTATGTCTGCAGCGCCTGGGATCTCCTAGGAGCACTCCGCCTGTCTTCCCTGAGTGTTTCCTAGTGCGGTCATCCGGGCAAAGGCGGGGATTGGGCTGGAAATGCTAGTAGCATCTAGTGCGTCCCCATGGACAGGGGAGGTTATTAACGGACTTCCCCCAGCTAGGCAAAACCTGTGACATCAGCAGGTTCGTGGAGGGCGGCCCCAAAACTGCCACACACACTCGGCCGTGTTCTGCAATTCTGAGTGTGGAGAGGTTCCGTCTAGGACTGCAGCGTCTGGGATCTCCTAGGAGCCCTCCGAGTGTCTCCCCCGAGTGTCCCCTACTGAGGGATCTCAGGGAAAGGCGGGGGCTGGGCTGGAAATGGAGGTAGCATCTAGTGCCTCCCCCTGGACAGGGGACGTAATTAGCGGACTTCCCCCTGCAAGGTAAAACCTGTGACAACAGGCACCTGCGTGGAGGTTGGTCCCAAACCTCCCCCACACACTCGGCCGTGTTCCGGAATTCTGATTGTGGGGAGGTTCCGTCTTCTGTCTGCAGTGCCTGGGATCACCTAGAAGCCCTGCGCGTGACTTCCCCTAGTGTCTCTTAGTGCGGGATGCCGGGGAAAGGCGGGGGTTGGGCTGGAAATGCAGGTAGCATCTAGTGCCTCCCCCTGGACTGGGGAGGTTATTAGCGTACTTCCCCTGTCAGGCAACTCCTGTGACCCCTGGCAGCTGCGTGGAGGTTGGCCCCAAACTTCCCCACACTATCGGATGTGTTCCGGAATTCTGAGGGTGGGGAGGTTCCTTCTTCAGTCTGCAGCGCCTGGGATCTCCTAGGAGCCCGCCGCGTGTCTTCCCCTAGTGTCTCTTAGTGCGGGATGCCGGGGAAATGCGGGGATTGGGCTGGAAATGCAGGTAGCATCAAGTGCCTCCCCCTGGATAGGGGAGGTAATTAGGTGACTTTCCCCTGCCATGCAACACCTGTGACACCAGGCAGCTGAGAGGAGGGCTGTCCCAAACCTCCCCCACACTCTCGGCCCTGTTCCGGAATTCTGAGGTTTGGGAGGTTCCGTCTTTTGTCTGCAGCGCCTGGGATCTCAAAAGGGCCCTCCGCGTGTCTTCCCCGAGTGTCTCCTAGTGCGGGTTTCAATGGAAATGCGAGGGTTGAGCTGCAATGCAGGTAGCATCTAGTGCTTCCCCTGGACAGGGGAGGTAACTAGCGAATTTCCCCCAGCCAGGGAACACCTGTGACCCCTGACAGCACGTGGAGGTTGGCCCCAATATTCCCCACACTCTCGGATGTATTCCGGAATTCTGAGTGTGGGGAGGTTCCGTCTTCTGTCTGCAGCGCCTGGGATCTTCTAGGAGCCCTCCGCGTGTCTTCCCCGAGTGTTTCCTAGTGCGGCCTTTCGGGGAAAAGTGGGGGTTTGGCTGGAAATTCAGGTAGTACCTAGTGCCTCCAGCTGAACAGGGGACGTAATTAGCGGTCTTCCCCCTGCCAAGCAACACCTGTGACACCAGGCAGCTGCATGGAAGTCGGCCCCAAACCTCCCCCACACACTCGGCCGTGTTCCGGAATTCTGATTGTGGGGAGGTTCCGTCGTCTGTTTGCAGCGCCTGGGATCTCCTATGAGCCCTCCACGTGTCTTCCCCTAGTGTCTCCGTGTGCGGGATCCCAGGGAAATGCTGGGAAGGGCTGGAAATGCAGGTAGTATCTAGTGCCTTCCCCTTGACAGGGGAGGTAATTAGCGGATTCCCCCTGCCAGGCAACACCTGTGACACATGGCAGCAGCGTGGAAGGAGGCCCCAAATCTCCCCCACACACTCGGCCGTGTTCCGGGATTCTGACTGTGCAGAGGTTCCGTCTTCTGTCTGCAGCGCCTGAGATCTCCTAGGAGCCGTCCGCCTGTCTTCCCAGAGTCTCCTAGTGCGGGCTGACAGGGAGATGCGGGGGTTGGGCTGGAAATGCAGGTAGAAATTAGTGCCTCCCCCTGGACAGTGGAGGTAATTAGCGGAACTCCCCCTGCCAGGCAACACCTGTGACACCAGACAGCTGCTTGGAGGGCTGCCAAAATCCTCCCCACACACTCGGCCGTGTTCGGGAATTCGGACTGTGGGGAGGTTTCGTCTTCTGTCTGCAGCGCCTGAGGTCTCCTAGGAGCCGTCCGCGTGTCTTCCCCGAGTGTCTCCTAGTGCTGGCTGCCGGGGAAATGCGGGGGTTGGGCTGGAAATGCAGGTAGCATCTAGTGCCTCCACCTGGACAGGGGAGGTAATTAGCGGACTTCCACCTGCCAGGCAACACCTGTGACACCAGGCAGCTGCGTGGAGTGCGACCCCAATCCTCCCCCACACACTCGGCCATGATACGGAATTCTGAGTCTGGGGAGGTTCCGTCTTCTGTCTGCAGCGCCTGGGATCTCCTAGGAGCCTTCCGTGTGTCTTCAACTTGTGTCTCATGGTGCGGGATGACAGGGAAATGCGGGGGTTGTGCTGGAAAAGCAGGTAGCATCTAGTACCTGCGCCTGGACAGGGGAGGAATTTAGCGGAATTCCCCCCGCCAGGCAACCCCTGTGACACCTGAAAGCTGCATGGAAGTCTGCCCCAAACCTCCCTCACACACTCGGCCTTGTTGCGGAATTCTGAGTTTGAGGAGTTTGCGTCTTCAGTCTGCAGCGCCTGGGATCTCCTAGGAGCCCTCCTCGTGTATTCCCCGAGTGTCTCATATTGCGGTATTATGGCGAAAGGCAGGGGTAGGCCTGGAAATGCAGGTACCATCTAGTGCCTCTCCCTGGATAGGGGAGGTAATTAGCGGAATTCCCACTGCAAGGCAAAACCTGTGACACCAGGCAGCTGCGTGGAAGTTGGTCCCAAACCTCCCCCACACACTAGGCCGTGTTCCGGAATTCTGATTGTGGGGAGGTTCCGTCTTTGGCTGCAGTGCCTGGGATCACCTAGGGGCACTCCGCGTGCCTTCCCCGAGTGTCTCTTAGTGCGGGATGCCTGGGAAAGGCGGGGGTTGGGCTGGTAATGCAGGTAGCATCAAGTGCCTCCCCCTGGACTGGGGAGGTTATTAGCGGACTTCCCCCTGCAAGGCAAAACCTGTGACACCAGGCAGCTGCGTGGAGGTTGGTCCCAAACCTCCCCCACACACTCGGCCGTGTTCCGGAATTCTGATTGTGGGGAGGTTCCGTCTTTTGTCTGCAGTGCCTGGGATCACCTAGGAGCCCTCCGCGTGTCTTCCCCTAGTGTCTCTTAGTGCGGGATGCCTGGGAAAGGCGAGGGTTGGGCTGGTAATGCAGGTAGCATCAAGTACCTCCCCCTGGACGGGGGAGGTTATTAGCGGATTTCCCCTGCAAGGCAACACCTGTGACACCAGGCAGCTGCGTGGAATTTGGCCCTAAACTTCCCCGACATACTCGACCGTGTTCCGGAATTCTGAGTGTGGGGATGTTCCGTCTTCTGTCTGCAGCTCCTGTTAACTCCTGGAGCCCTCCGCCTCTGTTCCCCGAGTGTCCCCTTGTATGGGCAGACGGCGAAATGCCGGGGTTGTGCTGGAAATTCAGGTAGTATGTAGTGCCTCCCCCTGGAAAGGGGAGGTAATTAGCGGACTTCCCCTGCCAGGCAACACCTCTGACACCAGGCAGCTGCGTAGAGGGTGGCCCCAAAACTCCCCCACACACTCGGCCATTATCCAGATTTCTGAGTGTGCGGAGGATCCGTCTTCTATCTGCAGCGCCTATGATCTCCTAGGAGCCTTACTCGTGTCTTCCCCGAGTGTTTCCTAGTGCGGGTTTCAATGGAAATGCGGGGGTTGTGCTGCAATGCAGGTAGAATCTAGTGCTTCCCCTGGACAGGGCAGGTAATTAGCGGATTTCTCCCTGCTAGGCAACACCTGTGACAACAGGCAGGTGCGTGGAGGTTTCTCTAATCCTCCCCGACATACTCGGCTGTGTTCCGGAATTCTGAGATTGGGGACGTTCCGTCATCTGTCTGCAGCATCTGGGATCTCCTAGGAGCCCTCTGCGTGTCTTCCCTGAGTGTCTACTATTGCAGGCTGCCGGGGAAATGCGGGGGTTGGGCTGTAAGTGCAGGTAGCATGTAGTGCCTCCCCCTGGACATGGGAGGTAATTAGCGGACTTCCCACTGCCAGGCAACACCTGTGACACCAGGCAGGTTCGTGGAGGGTGGCCCTAATCCTCCCCGACATTCTCGGACGTGTTCCGGTATTATGAGTGTGGGGAGGTTCCGTCTTCTGTCTGCAGCGCCTGTTATCTCCTAGGAGCCCTCCGCGTGACTTCCCCTATTGTCTCTTTGTGCGGGATGCCAGGGAAAGGCGGGGGTTGGGCTGGAAATGCAGGTAGCATCTAGTGACTCCCCCTGGGCAGGGGAGTTAATTAGTGGAATTCCCCCAACCAGGAAACACCTGTGACACCAGGCAGCTGCGTGGAGTTTGGCCCTAAACCTCCCCGACATACTCGACCGTGTTCCGGTATTCTGAGTTGGGGAGGTTCCGTCTTTAGTCTGCAGCAATTGGGATCTCCTAGGAGCCGTCCGCGTGTCTTCCCGAGTGTCCCCTTGTATGGGCTGACGGCGAAATGCCGGGGTTGTGCTGGAAATGCAGGTAGAATCTAGTGCCTCCCCCTGGACTGGATAGGTAATTAGCGGACTTCCCCCTGCCAAGCAACACCTGTGACACCAGGCAGCTGCGTGGAGGGAGGCCCCAAACCTCACTCACACACTCGGCCGTGTTCCGGGATTCTGACTGTGCGGAGGTTCTGTCTTCTTTCTGCAGCGTCTGGGATCTCCTAGGAGCTCTCCACGTGTCTTCCCCGAGAGTATCCTAGTGCGGGCTCTCGGGGAAATGCGGCGTTTGGGCTGGATATGCAGGAAGAATCTAGTGACTCCCCTTAGACAGAGGATATATTTAGTGGACTTCTCCCTGCCATGCAACACCTGTGACACTTGGCAGCTTCGTGCAGGGAGGCCCCAAACCTCCCCCACACACTCGGCCGTGTTACGGAATTCTGAATGTGGGGAGGTTCCGTCTTCTGTCTGCAACGCCTGAGATCTCCTAGGAGCCGTCCGGGTTTCTTTCCTGAGTGTCTCCTAGTGCGGGCTGCCAGGGAAATGCGGGGGTTGGTCCGGAAATGCAGGTAACATCTAGTGCCTCCCCATGGACAGGGGAGGTAATTAGCGGATTTCACCTTTGAAAGGCAACACCTGTGACACCAGGCACCTGCTTGGAGGGTGGCCCCAAACCACCCGATACACTCGGCCGTGTTCCGGAATTCTGAGCGTGTGGATGTTCCGTCTTCTGTCTGCAGCGCCTGGGATCTCCTAGGAGCCCTCTGCGTGTCTTCCCCGAGTGTCTCCTTGTGCGGGCTTTCGGGGAAAAGTGGGGGTTTGGCTGGAAATTCAGGTAGCACCTAGTGCCTCCAGCTGAACAGGGGACGTAATTAGCGGACTTCCCCCTGCTAAGACTCACCTATGACAACAGGCAGCTTCGTGGAGGGCGGCCCCAATCCTCCCCCACACACTCGGCCGTGTTCCGGTATTATGAGTGTGGGGAGCTTCCGTCTTCTGTCTGCAGCGCGTGTTATCTCCTAGGAGCCCTCCGCGTGTCTTCCCCTATTGTCCCTTTGTGCGGGATGCCAGGGAAAGGCGGGCGTTGGGCTGGAAATGCAGGTAGCATCTAGTGACTCCCCCTGGACAGGGGAGTAAATTAGCGGACTTCCCGCTACCATGCAACACCTGTGATACCAGGCAGCTGCGTGGAGTTTGGCCCTAAACCTCCCCGACATACTCGACCGTGTTCCGGAATTCTGAGTGTGGGGATGTTCCGTCTTTTGTCTGCAGCTCCTGGGAACTCCTGTAGCCCTCCGCCTGTCTTCCCCGAGTGTCCCTTTGTATGGGCTGAAGGCGAAATGCCGGGGTTGTGCTGGAAATTCAGGTAGCATCTAGTGCCTCCCCCTGGACATGGGAGGTAATTAGCGGAATTCCCCCTGCCAAGCAAAACCTCTGACACCAGGCAGCTGAGTAGATGGCGGCCCGAAACCTCCCCCACACACTCGGCCATTATTCAGATTTCTGAGTGTGGGGAGGTTCCGTCTTCTGTCTGCAGCGCCTGTGATCTCCTAGGAGCCTTCCGCGTGTCTTCCCCGAGTGTCTCCTTGTGCGGGCTTCCGGGGAAACGCGGGGGTTAGGCTGGAATGCAGGTAGCATCTAGTGCCTCCACCTGGACAGGGGAGGTAATTAGCTGACTTCCCCCTGCCATGCAACACCTGTGACACCAGGCAGCTGTGTGGAGGTCGGTCCCAAACCTCCCCCACACTCTCGGCCCTGTTCCGGATTTCTGAGTGTTGGGAGGTTCCGTCTTCTGTCTGCAGCGCCTTGGATCTCAAAAGGGCCCTCCTCGTGTCTTCCCCGTGTGTCTCCTTGTGCGGGTTTCAATGGAAATGCGGGGGTTGTGCTGTAATGCAGGTAGCATCTAGTGCTTCCCCTGGACAGGGCAGGTAATTAGCGGATTTCTCCCTGCTAGGCAACACCTGTGACACCAGGCACCTGCTTGGAGGGTGGCCCCAAACCACCCGATACACTCGGCCGTGTTCCGGAATTCTGAGCGTGTGGAGGTTCCGTCTTCTGTCTGCAGCGCCTGTGATCTCCTAGGAGCCTTCCGCGTGTCTTCCCCGAGTGTCTCTTTGTGCGGGATGCCAGGGAAATGCGGGGGTTGGGCTGTTAATGCAGGTAGCATCTAGTGAATCCCCCTGGACAGCGGAGTTTATTAGCGGAATTCCCCCTACAAGGCAACACATGTGACATCAGGAAGCTGCGTGGAGGTTGGCCCAAAACCTCCCCGACATACTCGGCCTTGTTCTGGAATTCTGAGTGTGGGGATGTTCCGTCCTCTGTCTGCAGCTCCTGGGAGCTCCTGTTGCCCTCCTCGTGTCTTCCCCGAGTGTCTCCTACTGCGTGCTGCCGGGGATATGCGGGGTTTGTGCTGGAAATGCAGGTATAATCTAGTGCCTCCCCCTGGAAACGGAAGGTAATTAGCGGACTTCCCCCTGCCAGGCAACACCTATGACACCTGGCAGCTGCGTGGAAGGCGGTCCCAAACCTACCCCACATTCTCGGGCCTGTTCCGGAATTCTGAGTGTTGGGAGGTTCCGTCTTTGGTCTGTAGAGCCTGGGATCTCAAAAGGGCCCTCCGCGTGTCTTCCCCGAATGTCTCCTAGTGCGGGCATCCGGGCAAAGTCGGGGGTTGTGCTGTAAATGATGGTAGCATCTAGTGCGTCCCACTGGACAGGGGAGGTAATTAGCATACTTCCCCCAGCCAGGCAACACCTGTGACATCAGCAGCTACGTGGAGGGTTGCCCCAAAACTGCCACACACACTCGGCCATGTTCCGGAATTCTGAGTGTGGGGAGGTTCCGTCGTCTGTTTGCAGCGCCTGGGATCTCCTAGGAGCCCTCCACGTGTCTTCCCCGAGTGTCTCCGAGTGAGGGCTTCCAGGAAAATGCAGGGATGGGCTGGACATACAGGAAGCATGTAGTGCCTCACCCTGGACAGGGGAGGTAACTAGCGGAATTCCCCCTTCCAGGCAACACCTGTGACATCAGGCAGCTGCGTGGAAGGCAGCCATAAACCTCCCCCACATACTCGGTCGTGTTCCGGAATTCTGAGTGTGGGGTTGTTCCGTCTTCTGTCTGCAGCGCCTGGGATCTCCTACAGCCCTCTGCCGGTCTTCCCCGAGTTTCTCCTAGTGCGGGCTGCCGGGGAAAGTCGGGGAATGGGATGGAAATGCATGTATCATCTAGTGCCTCCCCCTTGACATGGGAGGTATTTAGCGGACTTCCCACTGCCAGGAAACACCTGTGACACCAGGCAGCTGCGTGGAGGGCGGCCCCAAACCTCCCTCACACACTCGGCCTTGTTGCGGAATTCTGAGTTTGAGGAGTTTGCGTCTTCAGTCTGCAGCGCCTGGGATCTCCTAGGAGCCCTCCTCGTGTATTCCCCGAGTGTCTCATATTGCGGTATTATGGCGAAAGGCAGGGGTAGGCCTGGAAATGCAGGTACCATCTAGTGCCTCTCCCTGGATAGGGGAGGTAATTAGCGGAATTCCCACTGCAAGGCAAAACCTGTGACACCAGGCAGCTGCGTGGAAGTTGGTCCCAAACCTCCCCCACACACTAGGCCGTGTTCCGGAATTCTGATTGTGGGGAGGTTCCGTCTTTGGCTGCAGTGCCTGGGATCACCTAGGGGCACTCCGCGTGCCTTCCCCGAGTGTCTCTTAGTGCGGGATGCCTGGGAAAGGCGGGGGTTGGGCTGGTAATGCAGGTAGCATCAAGTGCCTCCCCCTGGACTGGGGAGGTTATTAGCGGACTTCCCCCTGCAAGGCAAAACCTGTGACACCAGGCAGCTGCGTGGAGGTTGGTCCCAAACCTCCCCCACACACTCGGCCGTGTTCCGGAATTCTGATTGTGGGGAGGTTCCGTCTTTTGTCTGCAGTGCCTGGGATCACCTAGGAGCCCTCCGCGTGTCTTCCCCTAGTGTCTCTTAGTGCGGGATGCCTGGGAAAGGCGAGGGTTGGGCTGGTAATGCAGGTAGCATCAAGTACCTCCCCCTGGACGGGGGAGGTTATTAGCGGATTTCCCCTGCAAGGCAACACCTGTGACACCAGGCAGCTGCGTGGAATTTGGCCCTAAACTTCCCCGACATACTCGACCGTGTTCCGGAATTCTGAGTGTGGGGATGTTCCGTCTTCTGTCTGCAGCTCCTGTTAACTCCTGGAGCCCTCCGCCTCTGTTCCCCGAGTGTCCCCTTGTATGGGCAGACGGCGAAATGCCGGGGTTGTGCTGGAAATTCAGGTAGTATGTAGTGCCTCCCCCTGGAAAGGGGAGGTAATTAGCGGACTTCCCCTGCCAGGCAACACCTCTGACACCAGGCAGCTGCGTAGAGGGTGGCCCCAAAACTCCCCCACACACTCGGCCATTATCCAGATTTCTGAGTGTGCGGAGGATCCGTCTTCTATCTGCAGCGCCTATGATCTCCTAGGAGCCTTACTCGTGTCTTCCCCGAGTGTTTCCTAGTGCGGGTTTCAATGGAAATGCGGGGGTTGTGCTGCAATGCAGGTAGAATCTAGTGCTTCCCCTGGACAGGGCAGGTAATTAGCGGATTTCTCCCTGCTAGGCAACACCTGTGACAACAGGCAGGTGCGTGGAGGGTTTCTCTAATCCTCCCCGACATACTCGGCTGTGTTCCGGAATTCTGAGATTGGGGACGTTCCGTCATCTGTCTGCAGCATCTGGGATCTCCTAGGAGCCCTCTGCGTGTCTTCCCTGAGTGTCTACTATTGCAGGCTGCCGGGGAAATGCGGGGGTTGGGCTGTAAGTGCAGGTAGCATGTAGTGCCTCCCCCTGGACATGGGAGGTAATTAGCGGACTTCCCACTGCCAGGCAACACCTGTGACACCAGGCAGGTTCGTGGAGGGTGGCCCTAATCCTCCCCGACATTCTCGGACGTGTTCCGGTATTATGAGTGTGGGGAGGTTCCGTCTTCTGTCTGCAGCGCCTGTTATCTCCTAGGAGCCCTCCGCGTGACTTCCCCTATTGTCTCTTTGTGCGGGATGCCAGGGAAAGGCGGGGGTTGGGCTGGAAATGCAGGTAGCATCTAGTGACTCCCCCTGGGCAGGGGAGTTAATTAGTGGAATTCCCCCAACCAGGAAACACCTGTGACACCAGGCAGCTGCGTGGAGTTTGGCCCTAAACCTCCCCGACATACTCGACCGTGTTCCGGTATTCTGAGTTGGGGAGGTTCCGTCTTTAGTCTGCAGCAATTGGGATCTCCTAGGAGCCGTCCGCGTGTCTTCCCGAGTGTCCCCTTGTATGGGCTGACGGCGAAATGCCGGGGTTGTGCTGGAAATGCAGGTAGAATCTAGTGCCTCCCCCTGGACTGGATAGGTAATTAGCGGACTTCCCCCTGCCAAGCAACACCTGTGACACCAGGCAGCTGCGTGGAGGGAGGCCCCAAACCTCACTCACACACTCGGCCGTGTTCCGGGATTCTGACTGTGCGGAGGTTCTGTCTTCTTTCTGCAGCGTCTGGGATCTCCTAGGAGCTCTCCACGTGTCTTCCCCGAGAGTATCCTAGTGCGGGCTCTCGGGGAAATGCGGCGTTTGGGCTGGATATGCAGGAAGAATCTAGTGACTCCCCTTAGACAGAGGATATATTTAGTGGACTTCTCCCTGCCATGCAACACCTGTGACACTTGGCAGCTTCGTGCAGGGAGGCCCCAAACCTCCCCCACACACTCGGCCGTGTTACGGAATTCTGAATGTGGGGAGGTTCCGTCTTCTGTCTGCAACGCCTGAGATCTCCTAGGAGCCGTCCGGGTTTCTTTCCTGAGTGTCTCCTAGTGCGGGCTGCCAGGGAAATGCGGGGGTTGGTCCGGAAATGCAGGTAACATCTAGTGCCTCCCCATGGACAGGGGAGGTAATTAGCGGATTTCACCTTTGAAAGGCAACACCTGTGACACCAGGCACCTGCTTGGAGGGTGGCCCCAAACCACCCGATACACTCGGCCGTGTTCCGGAATTCTGAGCGTGTGGATGTTCCGTCTTCTGTCTGCAGCGCCTGGGATCTCCTAGGAGCCCTCTGCGTGTCTTCCCCGAGTGTCTCCTTGTGCGGGCTTTCGGGGAAAAGTGGGGGTTTGGCTGGAAATTCAGGTAGCACCTAGTGCCTCCAGCTGAACAGGGGACGTAATTAGCGGACTTCCCCCTGCTAAGACTCACCTATGACAACAGGCAGCTTCGTGGAGGGCGGCCCCAATCCTCCCCCACACACTCGGCCGTGTTCCGGTATTATGAGTGTGGGGAGCTTCCGTCTTCTGTCTGCAGCGCGTGTTATCTCCTAGGAGCCCTCCGCGTGTCTTCCCCTATTGTCCCTTTGTGCGGGATGCCAGGGAAAGGCGGGCGTTGGGCTGGAAATGCAGGTAGCATCTAGTGACTCCCCCTGGACAGGGGAGTAAATTAGCGGACTTCCCGCTACCATGCAACACCTGTGATACCAGGCAGCTGCGTGGAGTTTGGCCCTAAACCTCCCCGACATACTCGACCGTGTTCCGGAATTCTGAGTGTGGGGATGTTCCGTCTTTTGTCTGCAGCTCCTGGGAACTCCTGTAGCCCTCCGCCTGTCTTCCCCGAGTGTCCCTTTGTATGGGCTGAAGGCGAAATGCCGGGGTTGTGCTGGAAATTCAGGTAGCATCTAGTGCCTCCCCCTGGACATGGGAGGTAATTAGCGGAATTCCCCCTGCCAAGCAAAACCTCTGACACCAGGCAGCTGAGTAGATGGCGGCCCGAAACCTCCCCCACACACTCGGCCATTATTCAGATTTCTGAGTGTGGGGAGGTTCCGTCTTCTGTCTGCAGCGCCTGTGATCTCCTAGGAGCCTTCCGCGTGTCTTCCCCGAGTGTCTCCTTGTGCGGGCTTCCGGGGAAACGCGGGGGTTAGGCTGGAATGCAGGTAGCATCTAGTGCCTCCACCTGGACAGGGGAGGTAATTAGCTGACTTCCCCCTGCCATGCAACACCTGTGACACCAGGCAGCTGTGTGGAGGTCGGTCCCAAACCTCCCCCACACTCTCGGCCCTGTTCCGGATTTCTGAGTGTTGGGAGGTTCCGTCTTCTGTCTGCAGCGCCTTGGATCTCAAAAGGGCCCTCCTCGTGTCTTCCCCGTGTGTCTCCTTGTGCGGGTTTCAATGGAAATGCGGGGGGTTGTGCTGTAATGCAGGTAGCATCTAGTGCTTCCCCTGGACAGGGCAGGTAATTAGCGGATTTCTCCCTGCTAGGCAACACCTGTGACACCAGGCACCTGCTTGGAGGGTGGCCCCAAACCACCCGATACACTCGGCCGTGTTCCGGAATTCTGAGCGTGTGGAGGTTCCGTCTTCTGTCTGCAGCGCCTGTGATCTCCTAGGAGCCTTCCGCGTGTCTTCCCCGAGTGTCTCTTTGTGCGGGATGCCAGGGAAATGCGGGGGTTGGGCTGTTAATGCAGGTAGCATCTAGTGAATCCCCCTGGACAGCGGAGTTTATTAGCGGAATTCCCCCTACAAGGCAACACATGTGACATCAGGAAGCTGCGTGGAGGTTGGCCCAAAACCTCCCCGACATACTCGGCCTTGTTCTGGAATTCTGAGTGTGGGGATGTTCCGTCCTCTGTCTGCAGCTCCTGGGAGCTCCTGTTGCCCTCCTCGTGTCTTCCCCGAGTGTCTCCTACTGCGTGCTGCCGGGGATATGCGGGGTTTGTGCTGGAAATGCAGGTATAATCTAGTGCCTCCCCCTGGAAACGGAAGGTAATTAGCGGACTTCCCCCTGCCAGGCAACACCTATGACACCTGGCAGCTGCGTGGAAGGCGGTCCCAAACCTACCCCACATTCTCGGGCCTGTTCCGGAATTCTGAGTGTTGGGAGGTTCCGTCTTTGGTCTGTAGAGCCTGGGATCTCAAAAGGGCCCTCCGCGTGTCTTCCCCGAATGTCTCCTAGTGCGGGCATCCGGGCAAAGTCGGGGGTTGTGCTGTAAATGATGGTAGCATCTAGTGCGTCCCACTGGACAGGGGAGGTAATTAGCATACTTCCCCCAGCCAGGCAACACCTGTGACATCAGCAGCTACGTGGAGGGTTGCCCCAAAACTGCCACACACACTCGGCCATGTTCCGGAATTCTGAGTGTGGGGAGGTTCCGTCGTCTGTTTGCAGCGCCTGGGATCTCCTAGGAGCCCTCCACGTGTCTTCCCCGAGTGTCTCCGAGTGAGGGCTTCCAGGAAAATGCAGGGATGGGCTGGACATACAGGAAGCATGTAGTGCCTCACCCTGGACAGGGGAGGTAACTAGCGGAATTCCCCCTTCCAGGCAACACCTGTGACATCAGGCAGCTGCGTGGAAGGCAGCCATAAACCTCCCCCACATACTCGGTCGTGTTCCGGAATTCTGAGTGTGGGGTTGTTCCGTCTTCTGTCTGCAGCGCCTGGGATCTCCTACAGCCCTCTGCCGGTCTTCCCCGAGTTTCTCCTAGTGCGGGCTGCCGGGGAAAGTCGGGGAATGGGATGGAAATGCATGTATCATCTAGTGCCTCCCCCTTGACATGGGAGGTATTTAGCGGACTTCCCACTGCCAGGAAACACCTGTGACACCAGGCAGCTGCGTGGAGGGCGGCCCCAAACTTCCCCCAATCACACGGACGTGTTCCGGATTTCTGAGAGTGGGGAGGTTCCGTCTTCTGTCTGCAGTGACTGGGATCTCCGAGGAGCCCTCCGCGTGTCTTCACCGAGTGTCTCCTAGTGCGGGTTTCCAGGGAAATGCGGGGTTTGGGCTGGATATGAAGGTAGCATCTAGTGACTTCCCCTGGACAGGGGAGGTAATTAGCGGACTTCCCCCAGCCAGGCAACACCTGTGACACCTGGCAGATGCGTGGAAGGCGGCCCCAAACCTCCCTCACACACTCGGCCGTGTTCTGGAATTCTGAGTTTGGGGAGGTTGCGTCTACAGTCTGCAGCACCTGGGATCTCCTAGGAGCCCTCCGCGTGTCTTCCCCGAGGGTCTCTTAGTGCGGGCTGCTGGGGAAAGACGGGCGTTGGGCTGGAAATGCAGGTAGCATCTAGTGCCTCCCCCTGGACAGGGGAGGTAATTAGCGGAATCCCCTCTGCCAGGCAACACCTGTGAAACCTGGCAGGCTCGTAGAGGGCGGCCCCAAATTTCACTCACACACTCTGCCGTGTTCTGGAATTCTGAGTTGGGGAGGTTCCGTCTTCAGTCTGCAGCACTTGGGATCTCCTAGGAGCCGTCCGCGTGTCTTCCCCGAGTGTCCCCTTGTATGGGCTGATGGAGAAATGCCGTGGTTGTGCTGGAAAAGCAGGTAGAATCTAGTGCCTCCCCCTGGACAGGGGAGGTAATTAGCGGACTTCCCCCTGCCAGGCAACACTTGTGACACCTGGCAGCTGCATTGTATTCTGCCCCAAAATTCCCTCAAACACTCGGCAGTGTTCCGGAATTCTGAGAGTGGGGAGTATGCGTCTTCAGCCTGCAGTGCCTGGGATCTCCTAGGAGAACTCTGCGTGTCTTCCCCGAGTGTCTCTTATTGCGGGCTTAGGGCGAAAGGCAGGGTTAGGCCTGGAAATGCAGGTAGCATCTAGTGCCTCCCCCTTGGCAGGGGAGGTAATTAGCTGACATCCCCCTGCAAAGCAAAACCTGTGACACCAGGTAGCTGCGTGGAGGTCGGCCCCAAACCTCCCCTACACACTCGGACTTGTTCCGGAATTCTGAGTGTGGGGAGGACCCGTCTTCTGTCTGCAGCGCCTGGGATATCCTAGGAACCTTCCGCGTGTCTTCCCGGAGTGTCTCCTAGTGCGGGATGCCGGGGAAATGTGGGGGTTGGGCTGGAAATGCAGGTAGAATCTAGTGCCTCCACCTGGACAGGGGAGGTAATTAGCGGACTTCCCACTGCCAGGCAACACCTGTGACACAAGGCAGCTGCGTGGAGTGCGGCCACAACCCTCCCCCACACACTCGGCCATGATCTGGAATTCTGAGCCTGGGGAGGTTCCGTCTTCTGTCTGCAGCACCTGGGATCCCCTAGGAGCCTTCCGCGTGTCTTCAACTTTTGTCTCTTTGTGCGGGATGATGGGGAAAGGCGGGGGTTGTGCTGGAAATGCAGGTAGCATCTAGAACCTGAACCTGGACAGGGGAGGAAATTAGCGGAATTCCCCCTGCAAGGCAAAACCTGTGACACCAGGCAGCTGCGTGGAGGTTGTTCCCAATCCTCCCCCACACACTCGGCCGTGTTCCGGAATTCTGATTTTGGGGAGGTTCCGTCTTCTGTCTGCAGTGCCTGGGATCACCTAGGAGCCCTCCGCGTGTCTTCCACTGGTGTCTCTTAGTGCGGGATGCCGGGGAAAGTTGGGGGTTGGGCTGTAAATGCAGGTAGCATCTAGTGCTTCCCCCTGGACTGGGGAGGTTATTAGCGTACTTCCCCCTGTCAGGCAACACCTGTGACCCCTGGCAGCTGCGAGGAGGTTGGCCCCAAACTTCCCCACTCTATCGGATGTGTTCCCTAATTCTGAGAGTGGGAATGTTCCGTCTTCTGTCTGCAGCGCCTGAGATCTCCTAGGAGCCGTCCGCTTTTCTTTCCTGAGTGTCTCCTAGTGCGGTCTGCCAGGGAAATGCGGGGGTTGGTCTGGAAATGCAGGTAGAATCTAGTGCCTCCCCCTGGACAGGGGAGGTAATTAGCGGATTTCACCCTGCAAGGCAACACCTGTGACACCAAGCACCTGCTTGGAGGGTGGCCCCAAACCTCCCCGACACACTCGGCCGTGTTCCGGAATTCTGAGTGTGGGGATGTTCCGTCTTCTGTCTGCAGCGCCTTGGAACTCCTAGGAGCCCTCTGTGTTTCTTCCCCGAGTGTCTCCTAATGCGGGCTCCCGGGGAAATGCCGGGGTTGGTCTGGAAATGCAGGTAACATCTTGTGCCTCCACCTGGACAGGGGAGGTAATTAGCGGACTTCCCCCTGCCAGGCAACACCTGTGATACCAGGCAGCTGCGTGGATTGCGGCCCCAATCCTCCCCCACACACTCGGCGATGATCCGGAATTCTGAGCCTGGGGAGGTTCCGTCTTCTGTCTGCAGCGCCTGGGATCTCCTAGGAGCCTTCCGCGTGTCTTCAACTTTTGTCTCTTTGTGCGGGATGACGGGGAAAGGCGGGGGTTGTGCTGGAAAAGCAGGTAGCATCTAGTATCTGCCCCTGGACAGGGGAGGAAATTAGCGGAATTCCCCCTGCAAGGCAAAACCTGTGACACCAGGAAGCTGCGTGGAGGTTGGTCCCAAACCTCCCCCACTCACCAGGGCATGTTCCGGAATTCTGAGTGTGGGGAGGTTCCGTCGTCTGTTTGCAGCGCCTGGGATCTCCTAGGAGCCCTCCACGTGTCTTCCCCTAGTGTCTCCATGTGCGGGCTGCCAGGGAGATGCGGGGGTTGGGCTGGAAATGCAGGTAGAAACTAGTGCCTCCCCCTGGACAGGGGAGGTAATTAGCGGAATTCCCCCTGCCAGGCAACACCTGTGACACCAGAGAGCTGCGTGGAGGGCTGCGAAAAACCTCCGCACACACTCGGCCGTGTTCTGGAATTCTGAAAGTTGGGAGGTTTCGTCTTCTGTCTGCAGCACCTGAGATCTCCTAGGAGCCGTCCGTGTGTCTTCCCCGAGTGTCTCCTAGTGCGGGCTGCCGGGAAAATGCGGGGGTTGGCTGGAAATGCACGTAGCATCTAGTACCTACCGCTGGACAGGGGAGGAAATTAGCGGAATTCCCCCCGCCAGGCAACACCTGTGACACCTGACAGCTGCATGGAATTCTGCCCCAAACCTCCCTCACACACTCGGCCTTGTTGCGGAATTCTGAGTTTGAGGAGTTTGCGTCTTCAGTCTGCAGCGCCTGGGATCTCCTAGGAGCCATCCGCGTGTATTCCCCGAGTGTCTCATATTGCGGTCTTACGGCGAAAGGCAGCGGTAGGCCTGGAAATGCAGGTACAATCTAGTGCCTCTCCCTGGATAGGGGAGGTAATTAGCGGAATTCCCCCTGTAAGGCAAAACCTGTGACACCAGGCAGCTGCGTGGAAGTTGGTCCCAAACCTCCCCCACACACTCGGCCGTGTTCCGGAATTCTGATTGTGGGGAGGTTCCGTCTTTTGTCTGCAGTGCCTGGGATCACCTAGGAGCCCTCCGCGTGTCTTCCCCTAGTGTCTCTTAGTGCGGGATGCCTGGGAAAGGCGGGGGTTGGGCTGGTAATGCAGGTAGCATCAAGTGCCTCCCCCTGGACTGGGCAGGATATTAGCGGACTTCCCCATGCAAGGCAAAACCTGTGACACCAGGCAGCTGCGTGGAGGTTGGTCCCAAACCTCCCCCAAACACTCGGCCGTGTTCCGGAATTCTGATTGTGGGGAGGTTGCGTCTTTTGTCTGCAGTGCCTGGGATCAACTAGGAGCCCTCCGCGTGTCTTCCCCTAGTGTCTCTTAGTGCGGGATGCCTGGGAAAGGTGGGGGCTGAGCTGGTAATGCAGGTAGCATCAAGTGCCTCCCCCTGGACAGGGGAGGTAATTAGCGGACTTCCCCCTGCCAGGCAACACCTGTGACACCAGGCAGCTGCGTGGAGGGTGGCCCTAATCCTCCCCGAAATACTCGGCCGTGTTCCGGAATTCTGAGTGTGGGGATGTTCCGTCTTCTGTCTGCAGCGCCTGGGAACTCCTGGAACCCTCCGCATCTCTTCCCCGATTTTCTCCTTGTGCTGGCTGCCGGGGAAAGGCGGGGTTTGTGCTGGAAATGCAGGTAGCATCTAGCGCCTCCCCCTTGACAGGGGAGGTAATTAGCGGAATTCCCCCTGCCATGAAAAACCTGTGACACCAGGCAGCTGCGTGGAGTGTGGCCCCAAACATCCCCCACTCACCAGGGCGTGTTCCGGAATTCTGAGTGTGGGGAGGTTCCGTCTTCTGTCTGCAGCGCCTGGGATCTACTAGGAGCCCTCCGCGTGTCTTCCCCGAGTATTTCCTAGTGCGGGCTGCTGGGTAATAGTGGGGGTTTGGCTGGAAATTCAGGTAGCACCTAGTGCCTCCAGCTGAACAGGGGACGTTATTAGCGGACTTCCCCCTGCTAAGCAACACCTATAACATCAGGCAGCTTCGTGGAGGGCGGCCCCAATCCTCCCCCACATACTCGGACGTGTTCCGGTATTATGAGTGTGGGGAGTTTCCGTCTTCTGTCTGCAACGCGTGTTATCTCCTAGGAGCCCTCCGCGTGTCTTCCCCCATTGTCCCTTTGTGCGGGATGCCAGGGAAAGTCGGGGGTTGGGCTGGAAATTCAGGTAGCATCTAGTGACTCCCCCTGGACAGGGGAGTTAATTAGCGGACTTCCCGCTACCATGCAACACCTGTGATACCAGGCAGCTGCGTGGAGTTTGGCCTTAAACCTCCCCGACATACTCGACCGTGTTCCAGAATTCTGAGTGTGGGGATGTTCTGTCTTTTGTCTGCAGCTCCTGGGAACTCCTGTAGCCCTCCGCCTGTCTTCCCCGAGTGTCCCTTTGTATGGGCTGAAGGCGAAATGCCGGGGTTGTGCTGGAAATTCAGGTAGCATCTAGTGCCTCCCCCTGGACATGGGAGGTAATTAGCGGAATTCCCCCTGCCAAGCAAAACCTCTGACACCAGGCAGCTGAGTAGAGTGCGGCCCGAAACCTCCCCCACACACTCGGCCATTATTCAGATTTCTGAGTGTGGGGAGGTTCCGTCTTCTGTCTGCAGCGCCTGTGATCTCCTAGGAGCCTTCCGCGAGTCTTCCCCGAGTGTCTCCTAGTGCGGGCTTCCGGGGAAACGCGGGGGTTAGACTGGAATGCAGGTAGCATCTAGTGCCTCCACCTGGACAGGGGAGGTAATTAGCTGACTTCCCCCTGCCATGCAAAACCTGTGACACCAGGCAGCTGTGTGGAGGGCGGTCCCAAACCTCCCCCACACTCTCAGCAATGTTCCGGAATTCTGAGTGTTGGGATGTTCCGTCTTCTGTATGCAGCGCCTTGGATCTCAAAAGGGCCCTCCTCGTGTCTTCCCCGAGTGTCTCCTAGTGCGGGTTTCAATGGAAATGCGGGGGTTGTGCTGCAATGCAGGTAGCATCTAGTGCTTCCCCTGGACAGGGCAGGTAATTAGCGGATTTCTCCCTGCTAGGCAACACCTGTGACAACAGGCAGGTGCGTGGAGGGTTTCCCTAATCCTCCCTGACATACTCGGCCGTGTTCCGGAGTTCTGAGTGTGGGGATGTTCCGTCATCTCTCTGCATCGCCTGGGAACTCCTGGAGCCCTCCGCCACTCTTCCTCGAGTTTCTCCTAGTGCGGGCTGCAGGGTAAAAGCGGGGTTTGGTCTGGAAATGCAGGTAGCATCAAGTGCCTCCCCCTGGACAGGGGAGGTAATTAGCGGACTTCCCCCTGCCAGGCAACACCTGTGACACCAGGCAGCTGCGTGGAGGGTGGCCCTAATCCTCCCCGAAATACTCGGCCGTGTTCCGGAATTCTGAGTGTGGGGATGTTCCGTCTTCTGTCTGCAGCGCCTGGGAACTCCTGGAACCCTCCGCATCTCTTCCCCGATTTTCTCCTTGTGCTGGCTGCCGGGGAAAGGCGGGGTTTGTGCTGGAAATGCAGGTAGCATCTAGCGCCTCCCCCTTGACAGGGGAGGTAATTAGCGGAATTCCCCCTGCCATGAAAAACCTGTGACACCAGGCAGCTGCGTGGAGTGTGGCCCCAAACATCCCCCACTCACCAGGGCGTGTTCCGGAATTCTGAGTGTGGGGAGGTTCCGTCTTCTGTCTGCAGCGCCTGGGATCTACTAGGAGCCCTCCGCGTGTCTTCCCCGAGTATTTCCTAGTGCGGGCTGCTGGGTAATAGTGGGGGTTTGGCTGGAAATTCAGGTAGCACCTAGTGCCTCCAGCTGAACAGGGGACGTTATTAGCGGACTTCCCCCTGCTAAGCAACACCTATAACATCAGGCAGCTTCGTGGAGGGCGGCCCCAATCCTCCCCCACATACTCGGACGTGTTCCGGTATTATGAGTGTGGGGAGTTTCCGTCTTCTGTCTGCAACGCGTGTTATCTCCTAGGAGCCCTCCGCGTGTCTTCCCCCATTGTCCCTTTGTGCGGGATGCCAGGGAAAGTCGGGGGTTGGGCTGGAAATTCAGGTAGCATCTAGTGACTCCCCCTGGACAGGGGAGTTAATTAGCGGACTTCCCGCTACCATGCAACACCTGTGATACCAGGCAGCTGCGTGGAGTTTGGCCTTAAACCTCCCCGACATACTCGACCGTGTTCCAGAATTCTGAGTGTGGGGATGTTCTGTCTTTTGTCTGCAGCTCCTGGGAACTCCTGTAGCCCTCCGCCTGTCTTCCCCGAGTGTCCCTTTGTATGGGCTGAAGGCGAAATGCCGGGGTTGTGCTGGAAATTCAGGTAGCATCTAGTGCCTCCCCCTGGACATGGGAGGTAATTAGCGGAATTCCCCCTGCCAAGCAAAACCTCTGACACCAGGCAGCTGAGTAGAGTGCGGCCCGAAACCTCCCCCACACACTCGGCCATTATTCAGATTTCTGAGTGTGGGGAGGTTCCGTCTTCTGTCTGCAGCGCCTGTGATCTCCTAGGAGCCTTCCGCGAGTCTTCCCCGAGTGTCTCCTAGTGCGGGCTTCCGGGGAAACGCGGGGGTTAGACTGGAATGCAGGTAGCATCTAGTGCCTCCACCTGGACAGGGGAGGTAATTAGCTGACTTCCCCCTGCCATGCAAAACCTGTGACACCAGGCAGCTGTGTGGAGGGCGGTCCCAAACCTCCCCCACACTCTCAGCAATGTTCCGGAATTCTGAGTGTTGGGATGTTCCGTCTTCTGTATGCAGCGCCTTGGATCTCAAAAGGGCCCTCCTCGTGTCTTCCCCGAGTGTCTCCTAGTGCGGGTTTCAATGGAAATGCGGGGGTTGTGCTGCAATGCAGGTAGCATCTAGTGCTTCCCCTGGACAGGGCAGGTAATTAGCGGATTTCTCCCTGCTAGGCAACACCTGTGACAACAGGCAGGTGCGTGGAGGGTTTCCCTAATCCTCCCTGACATACTCGGCCGTGTTCCGGAGTTCTGAGTGTGGGGATGTTCCGTCATCTCTCTGCATCGCCTGGGAACTCCTGGAGCCCTCCGCCACTCTTCCTCGAGTTTCTCCTAGTGCGGGCTGCAGGGTAAAAGCGGGGTTTGGTCTGGAAATGCAGGTAGCATCTAGTGCCTCCCCTTTGACAGGGGAGGTAATTAGCGGAATTCCCCCTGCCAGGAAAAACCTGTGACACCAGGCAACTGCGTGAGTGCGGCCCAAATATCCCACAATCACTAGGCCGTGTTCCGGAATTCTGATGTGGGGAGGTTCCGTCTTCTGTCTGCAGCGCCTGGGATCTAATAGGAGCCATCCACGTGTCTTCCCCGAGTGTCTCCTAGTGCGGGCTTCTGTGGAAAGGTGGGGGTTTGGCTGGAAATTCAGGTAGCATCTAGTGACTCCCCCTGATCAGGGGAAGTATTTAGCGGACTTCCCCCTGCCAAGCAACACCTATGACACCAGGCAGCTTCGTGGAGGGCGGCCCCAAACCTCCCCCACACACTCAGCCGTGTTCCGGAATTCTGAATGTGGGGAGGTTCCGTCTTCGGTCTACAGCGCCTGTTATCTCCTAGGAGCCCTCCGCGTGTCTTCCCCTATTGTCTCTTTGTGCGGGATGCCAGGGAAATGCGGGGGTTGGGCTGTTAATGCAGGTAGCATCTAGTGAATCCCCCTGGACAGCGGAGTTTATTAGCGGAATTCCCCCTACAAGGCAACACATGTGACATCAGGAAGCTGCGTGGAGTTTGGCCCAAAACCTCCGCGACATACTCGGCCTTGTTCTGGAATTCTGAGTGTGGGGATGTTCCATCCTCTGTCTGCAGCTCCCGGGTGCTCCTGTTGCCCTCCTCGTGTCTTCCCCGAGTGTCTCCTACTGCGTGCTGCCGGGGATATGCGGGGTTTGTGCTGGAAATGCAGGTATAATCTAGTGCCTCCCCCTGGAAACGGAAGGTAATTAGCGGACTTCCCCCTGCCAGGCAACACCTATGACACCTGGCAGCTGCGTGGAAGGCGGTCCCAAACCTACCCCACATTCTCGGGCCTGTTCCAGAATTCTGAGTGTTGGGAGGTTCCGTCTTTGGTCTATAGAGCCTTGGATCTCAAAAGGGCCCTCCGCGTGTCTTCCCCGAATGTCTCCTAGTGCGGGCATCCGGGCAAAGTCGGGGGTTGTGCTGTAAATGATGGTAGCATCTAGTGCGTCCCACTGGACAGGGGAGGTAATTAGCATACTTCCCCCAGCCAGGCAACACCTGTGACATCAGCAGCTACGTGGAGGGTTGCCCCAAAACTGCCACACACACTCGGCCATGTTCCGGAATTCTGAGTGTGGGGAGGTTCCGTCGTCTGTTTAGCGCCTGGGATCTCCTAGGAGCCCTCCACGTGTCTTCCCCGAGTGTCTCTGAATGAGGGCTTCCAGGAAAATGCAGGGATGGGCTGGACATGCAGGTAGCATGTAGTGCCTCACCCTGGACAGGGGAGGTAACTAGCGGAATTCCCCCTTCCAGGCAACACCTGTGACATCAGGCTGCTGCGTGGAAGGCGGCCATAAACCTCCCCCACATACTCGGTCGTGTTCCGGAATTCTGAGTGTGGGGTTGTTCCGTCTTCTGTCTGCAGCGCCTGGGATCTCCCGCAGCCCTCTGCCAGTCTTCCCCGAGTTTCTCCTAGTGCGGGCTGCCGGGGAAATTCGGGGAATGGGATGGAAATGCATGTATCATCTAGTGCCTCCCCCTTGACAGGGGAGGTATTTAGCGGACTTCCCATTGCCAGGAAACACCTGTGACACCAGGCAGCTGCGTGGTGGGCGGCCCCAAACTTCCCCCAATCACACGGACGTGTTCCGGATTTCTGAGAGTGGGGAGGTTCCGTCTTCTGTCTGCAGCGACTGGGATCTCCGAGGAGCCCTCCGCGTGTCTTCACCGAGTGTCTCCTAGTGCGGGTTTCCAGGGAAATGCGGGGTTTGGGCTGGATATGAAGGTAGCATCTAGTGCCTCCCCCTGGACTGGGGAGGTAATTAGCGGACTTCCCCCAGCCAGGCAACACCTGTGACACCTGGCAGATGCGAGGAAGGCGGCCCCAAACCTCCCTCACACACTCGGCCGTGTTCTGGAATTCTGAGTTTGGGGAGGTTGCGTCTACAGTCTGCAGCACCTGGGATCTCCTAGGAGCCCTCCGCGTGTCTTCCCCGAGTGTCCCCTTGTATGGGCTGACGGAGAAATGCCGTGGTGTGCTGGAAAAGCAGGTAGAATCTAGTGCCTCCCCCTGGACGGGGGAGGTAATTAGCGGATTTCACCCTGCAAGGCAACACCTGTGACACCAGGCACCTGCTTGGAGGGTTGCCCCAAACCTCCCCGACACACTCGGCCGTGTTCCGGAATTCTGAGAGTGGGGAGTATGCGTCTTCAGCCTGCAGTGCCTGGGATCACCTAGGAGCCCTCCGCGTGTCTTCCACTGGTGTCTTTTAGTGCGGGATGCCGGGGAAAGGCGGGGGTTGGGCTGTAAATGCAGGTAGCATCTAGTGCTTCCCCCTGGACTGGGGAGGTTATTAGCGTACTTCCCCCTGTCAGGCAACACCTGTGACCCCTGGCAGCTGCGAGGAGGTTGGCCCCAAACTTCCCCACTCTATCGGATGTGTTCCCTAATTCTGAGAGTGGGGAAGTTTTGTCTTCTGTCTGCAGCGCCTGAGATCTCCTAGGAGCCGTCCGCGTTTTTTCCTGAGTGTCTCCTAGTGCGGGCTGCCAGGGAAATGCGGGGGTTGGTCTGGAAATGCAGGTAGAATCTAGTGCCTCCCCCTGGACAGGGGAGGTAATTAGCGGATTTCACCCTGCAAGTCAACACCTGTGACACCAGGCACCTGCTTGGAGGGTGGCCCCAAACCTCCCCGACACACTCGGCCGTGTTCCGTAATTCTGAGTGTGGGGATGTTCCGTCTTCTGTCTGCAGCGCCTTGGATCTCCTAGGAGCCCTCCGTGTGTCTTCCCCGAGTGTCTCCTAATGCGGGCTCCCAAGGAAATGCCGGGGTTGGTCTGGAAATGCAGGTAACATCTTGTGCCTCCACCTGGACAGGGGAGGTAATTAGAGGACTTTCCCCTGCCAGGAAACACCTGTGACACCAGGCAGCTGCATGGAGTGCGGCCCCAATCCTCCCCCACACACTCGACAGTGATCCGGAATTCTGAGTCTGGGGAGGTTCCGTCTTATGTCTCCTGCGCCTGGGATCTACTAGGAGCCCTCCACTTGTCTTAAACAAGTGTGTCATTGTGCGGGATGCCGGGGAAAGGCGGGGGTTGGGCTGGAAATACAGGTAGAATCTAGTGCCTGCTCCAGGACAGGGGAGGTAATTAGCGGAATTTCCCCTGCCAGGCAACACCAGTGACACCAGGCAGCTGCGTGGATTGCGGCCCCAATCCTCCCCCACACACTCGGCCATGATCCGGAATTCTGAGCCTGGGGAGGTTCCGTCTTCTGTCTGCAGTAGCCTGGGATCTCCTAGGAGCCTTCCGCATGTCTTCAACTTTTGTCTCTTTGTGCGGGATGACGATGAAAGGCGGGGGTTGTGCTGGAAAAGCAGGTAGCATCTAGTACCTGCCCCTGGACAGGGGAGGAAATTAGCGGAATTCCCCCTGCAAGGCAAAACCTGTGACACCAGGCAGCTGCGTGGAGGTTGTTCCCAAACCTCCCCCACACACTCGGCCGTGTTCCGGAATTCTGATTGTGGGGAGGTTCCGATTTCTGTCTGCAGTGCCTGGGATCACCTAGGAGCCCTCCGCGTGTCTTCCCCTGGTGTCTCTTAGTGCAGGATATCGGGGAAAGGCGGGGGTTGGACTGGAAATGCAGGTAGCATCTAGTGCCTCCCCCTGGACTGGGGAGGTTATTAGCGTACTTCCCCCTGTCAGGCAACACCTGTGACCCCTGGCAGCTGCGTGGTGGTTGGACAAAAACTTCCCGACACTATCGGATGTGTTCCGGAATTCTGAGTGTTCGGAGGTTCCGTCTTCAGTCTGCAGCGCCTGGAATCTCCTAGGAGCCCGCCGCGTGTCTTCCCCTAGTGTCTATTAGTGCGGGATGCCGGGGAATTGCGGGGGTTGGTCTGGAAATGCAGGTAGCATCAAGTGCCTCCCCCTGGACAGGGGAGGTAATTAGCGGACTTCCCCCTGTCAGGCAACAACTGTGACACCAGGCAGCTGCGTGGAGGGTGGCCTTAAACCTCCCCGAAATACTCGGCCGTGTTCCGGAATTCTGAGTGTGGGGAGGTTCCGTCTTCTGTCTGCAGCGCCTGGGATCTCCTAGGAGCCCTCCGCGTGTCTTCCCCGAGTGTTTCCTAGTGCGGGCTGCCGGGGAAAAGTGGGGGTTTGGCTGGAAATTCAGGTAGAACCTAGTGCCTCCAGCTGAACAGGGGACGTAATTAGCGGACTTCCCCCTGCCAAGCAACACCTATAACACCAGGCAACTTCGTGGATGGCGGCCCCAAACCTCCCCCACACACTCGGCCGTGTTCCGGTATTATGAGTGTGGGGAGCTTCCGTCTACGGTCTGCAGCCCCTGTTATCTCCTAGGAGCCATCCGCGTATCTTCCCCTATTGTCTCTTTGTGCGGGATGCCAGGGAAAGGCGGGGGTTGGGCTGGAAATGCAGGTAGCATCTAGTGACTCCCCCTGCACAGGGGAGTTAATTAGCGGACTTCCCCCTACCAGGCAACACCTGTGACCCCTGGCAGCTGCGTGGAGTTTGGCCCTAAACCTCCCCGACATACTCGACCGTGTTCTGGAATTCTGAGTTGAAGATGTTCCGTCTTCAGTCTGCAGAACTTGGGATCTCCTAGGAGCCGTCCGTGTGTCTTCCCCGAGTGTCCCCTTGTATGGGCTGACGGCGAAATCCCGGGTTTGTGCTGGAAATGTAGGTAAAATGTAGTGCCTCCCCCTGGACAGGGGAGGTAATTAGCGGACTTCCCCCTGCCAGGCAACACCTGTGACACCAGGCAGCTGCGTGGAGGTAGGACCCAAACCTCCCCCACACACTCGGCCGTGTTCCGGAATTCTGATTGTGGGGAGGTTCCGATTTCTGTCTGCAGTGCCTGGGATCACCTAGGAGCCCTCCGCGTGTCTTCCCCTGGTGTCTCTTAGTGCAGGATATCGGGGAAAGGCGGGGGTTGGACTGGAAATGCAGGTAGCATCTAGTGCCTCCCCCTGGACTGGGGAGGTTATTAGCGTACTTCCCCCTGTCAGGCAACACCTGTGACCCCTGGCAGCTGCGTGGTGGTTGGACACAAACTTCCCCACACTATCGGATGTGTTCCGGAATTCTGAGTGTTCGGAGGTTCCGTCTTCAGTCTGCAGCGCCTGGAATCTCCTAGGAGCCCGCCGCGTGTCTTCCCCTAGTGTCTATTAGTGCGGGATGCCGGGGAATTGCGGGGGTTGGGCTGGAAATGCAGGTAGCATCAAGTGCCTCCCCCTGGACCGGGGAGGTAATTATCGGACTTCCCCCTGTCAGGCAACACCTGTGACACCAGTCACCTGCGTGGAGTTCGGCCCCAACCCTCCCCCACACACTCGGCCGTGTTCCGGAATTCTGAGTGTGGGGAGGTTCCGTCGTCTGTTTGCAGCGTCTGGGATCTCCTAGGAGCACTCCACGTGTCTTCCCCGAGTGTATCCGAGTGCGAGTTTCCAGGGAAATGCGGGGATGGGCTGGACATGCAGGTAGCATGTAGTGCCTCACCCTTGACATGGCAGGTAATTAGCAGAATTCCCCCTGCCATTCAACACCTGTGACACCAGGCAGCTGCGTGGAGTTCTGCCCCTAATCTCCCCCACACACTCGGCCGTGTTCCGGAATTCTGAGTGTGTGGAGTTTACATATTCTGTCTGCAGCGCCTGGGATCTCCTAAGAGCCCTCCGCGTGTCTTCCTCGAGTGTATTCTAGTGCGGGCTGCCGGGGAAATGTGGGGGTTGGGCTGGAAATGCAGGTAGAATCTAGGGCCTCCACCTGGACAGGGGAGGTAATTAGCGGACTTCCCCCTGCCAGGCAACACCTGTGACACCAGGCAGCTGCGTAGATTGCGGCCCCAATCCTCCCCCACACACTCGGTCATGATCCGGAATTCTGAGCCTGGGGAGGTTCCGTCTTCTGTCTGCAGCGCCTGGGATCTCCTAGGAGCATTCCGCGTGTCTTCAACTTTTGTCTCTTTGTGCGGGATGACGGGGAAAGGCGGGGGTTGTGCTGGAAAAGCAGGTAGAATCTAGTACCTGCCCCTGGACAGGGGAGGAAATTAGCGGAATTCCCCCTGCAAGGCAAAACCTGTGACCCCTGGCAGCTGCGTGGTGGTTGGCCCCAAACTTCCCCACACTATCGGATGTGTTCCGGAATTCTGAGTGTTCGGAGGTTCCGTCTTCAGTCTGCAGCGCTGGGGATCTCCTAGGAGCCCGCCGCGTGTCTTCCCCTAGTGTCTATTAGTGCGGGATGCCGGGGAATTCGGGGGTTGGGCTGGAAATGCAGGTAGCATCAAGTGCCTCCCCCTGGACAGGGGAGGTAATTAGCGGACTTCCCCCTTTCAGGCAACAACTGTGACACCAGGCAGCTGCATGGAGGGTGGCCCTAAACCTCCCCGAAATACTCGGCCGTGTTCCGGAATTCTGAGTGTGGGGATGTTCCGTCTTTTGTCTGCAGCGCCTGAGAACTCCTGGATCACTCCGCCTCTCTTCCCTGAGTTTCTCCTAGTGTGGGCTGCCGGGGAAAGGCGGGGTTTGTGGTGGAAATGCAGGTAGCATCTCTTGCCTCCCCCTTGACAGGGGAGGAAATTAGCGGAATTCCCCCTGCCATGAAACACCTGTGACACCAGGCAGCTGCGTGGAGTGCGTCCTCAAATATCCCCCACTCACTAGGCCGTGTTCCGGAATTCTGAGTGTGGGGAGGTTCCGTCTCCTGTCTGCAGCCCCTGGGATCTACTAGGAGCCATCCGCGTATCTTCCCCTATTGTCTCTTTGTGCGGGATGCCAGGGAAAGGCGGGGGTTGGGCTGGAAATGCAGGTAGCATCTAGTGACTCCCCCTGCACAGGGGAGTTAATTAGCGGACTTCCCCCTACCAGGCAACACCTGTGACCCCTGGCAGCTGCGTGGAGTTGGTCCTAAACCTGCCCGACATACTCGACCGTGTTCCGGAATTCTGAGTTGGGGATGTTCCGTCTTCAGTCTGCAGCACTTGGGATCTCCTAGTAGCCGTCCGTGTGTCTTCCCCGAGTGTCCCCTTGTATGGGCTGACGGCGAAATGCCGGGTTTGTGCTGGAAATGCAGGTAGAATCTAGTGCCTCCCCCTGGACAGGGGAGGTAATTAGCGGACTTCCCCCTGCCAGGCAACACCTGTGACACCAGGCAGCTGCGTGGAGGGAGGCCCCAAACCTCCCCCACACACTCGGCCGTGTTCCGTGATTCTGACTTGTGGAGGTTCCCTCTTCTGTCTGCAGCACCTGAGATCTCTTGGAGCCGTCCGCATGTCTTCTCCGAGTGTTTCCTAGTGCGGGAAGCCAGGGAAATGCGGGGGTTGGGCTGGAAATGCAGGTAGAAACCAGTGCCTCCCCCTGGACAGGGGAGGTAATTAGCGGAATTCCCCCTGCCAGGCAACACCTTTGACACCAGACATCTGCGTGGAGGGCTGCCAAAAACTTCCCCACACACTCAGCCGTGTTCCAGAATTCTGAGTGTGGGAGGTTCCGTCTTCTGTCTGCAGTGTCTGGGATCTACTAAGAGCCATCCACGTGTCTTCCCCGAGTGTATTCTAGTGCAGGCTGCCGGGGAAAAGTGGGAGTTGTGCTGGAAATGGAGGAAGAATCTAGTGACTCCCCTTGTACAGAGGATATAATTAGCGTAATTCTCCCTGCCACGCAACACCTGTGACACCTGGCAGCTGCGTGCAGGGATGCCTCAAACCTCTCCGACACACTCGGCCGTGTTCCGGAATTCTGACTGTGTGGAGGTATCGTCTTCTGTCTGCAGCGCCTGAGATCTCCTAGGAGCCGTCCGCGTTTCTTTCCTGAGTGTCTCCTAGTGCGGGCTGCCGGGGAAATGCGGGGGTTGGGCTGGAAATTCAGGTAGCATCTAGTGCCTCCCGCTGGACTGGGGAGGTTATTAGCGTACTTCCCCCTGTCAGGCAACACATGTGACCCCTGGCAGCTGCGTGCGTGTTGGCCCCAAACTTCCCCAAACTATCGGATGTGTTCCGGAATTCTGAGTGTTGGGAGGATCCGTCTTCAGTCTGCAGCGCCTGGGATCTCCTAGGAGCCCGCCGCGTGTCTTCCCCTAGTGTCTCTTAGGGCGGGATGCCGGGGAAATGCGGGGGTTGGGCTGGAAATGCAGGTAGCATCAAGTGCCTCCCCCTGGACAGGGGAGGTAATTAGCGGACTTCCCCCTGCCAGGCAACAACTGTGACACCAGGCAGCTGCGTGGATTGTGGCCCTAAACATCCCCGACATACTCGGCCGTGTTTCGAAATTCTGAGTGTGGGGATGATCCATCTTCTGTGTGCAGCGCCTGGGAACACCTGGAACACTCCGCCTCTCTTCCCCGTTTCACCTAGTGTGGGCTGCCAGGGAAAGGCGGGGTTTGTGCTGGAAATGCAGGTAGCATAGAGTGCCTCCACCTGGACAGGGGAGGTAATTAGCGGACTTCCCCTGCCAGGCAACACCTGTGACACCAGGCAGCTGCGTGGAGGGAGGCCCCAAACCTCCCCCACACACTCGGCCGTGTTCCGGAATTCTGATTGTGGGGAGGTTCCGTCTTCTGTCTGCAGTGCCTGGGATCACCTAGGAGCCCTCCGCTTGTCTTCCCCTAGGTGTCTCTTAGTGCGGGATGCCGGGGAAAGGCGGGGGTTGGGCTGGAAATGCAGGTAGCATCTACTGCCTCCCCCTGGACTGGGGAGGTTATTAGCAAACTTCACCCTGTCAGGCAACACCTGTGACCCCTGGCAGCTGCGTGGAGGTTGGCCGCAAACTTCCCCACACTATCGGATGTGTTCCGGATTTCTGAGTGTTGGGAGGTTCCGTCTTCAGTCTGCAGCGCCTGGGATCTCCTAGGAGCCCGCCGCGTGTCTTCCCCTAGTGTCTATTACTGCGGGATGCCGGGGAAAATGCATGGGTTGGGCTGGAAATGCAGGTAGCATCAAGTGCCTCCACCTGGACAGGGGAGGTAATTAGCGGACTTCCCCCTGTCAGGCAACACCTGTGACACCAGGCAGCTGCGTGGAGGGTGGCCCTAAACCTCCCCGAAATACTCGGACGTGTTTCGGAATTCTGAGTGTGGGGATGTTCCGTCTTTTGTCTGCAGCGCCTGAGAACTCCTGGATCACTCCGCCTCTCTTCCCTGATTTTCTCCTAGTGCGGGCTGCCGGGGAAAGGCGGGGTTTGTGTTGGAAATGCAGGTAGCATCTCTTGCCTCCCCCTTGACAGGGGACGAAATTAGCGGAATTTCCCCTGCCATGAAATACCTGTGACACCAGGCAGCTGCGTGGAGTGCGGCCTCAAATATCCCCCACTCACTAGGCCGTGTTCCGGAATTCTGAGTGTGGGGAGGTTCCGTCTTCTGTCTGCAGTGCCTTGGATCTCCTAGGAGCCCTCCGCGTGTCTTCCCCGAGTGTCTCCTTGTGCGGGATGCCAGGGAAAGGCGGGGGTTGGGCTGGAAATGCAGGTAGCATCTAGTGACTCCCCGTGGACAGGGGAGTTAATTAGCGGACTTCCCCCTACCAGGCAACACCTGTGACTCCAGGCAGCTGCGTGGAGTTTGGCCCTAAGCCTCCCCGAAATACTCGACTGTTTTCCGGAATTCTGAGTGTGGGGATGTTCCGTCTTTTGTCTGTAGCTCCTGTTAACTCCTGGAGCCCTCCGCCTCTCTTCCCCGAGTGTCCCCTTGTATGGGCTGACGGCAAAATGACAGGGTTTTGCTGGAAATGTAGGTAGAATCTAGTGCCTCCCCCTGGACAGTGGAGGTAATTGGCGGAATTCCCCCTGCCAGGCAACACCTGTGACACCAGGCAGCTGCGTGGATGGAAGCCCCAAACCTCCCCCACACACTCGGCCGTGTTCCGGAATTCTGATTGTGGGGAGGTTCCGTCTTCTGTCTGCAGTACCTGGGATCACCTAAGGAGCCCTCCGCGTGTCTTCCCCTGGTGTCTCTTAGTGCGGGATGCCGGGGAAAGGCGGGGGTTGGGCTGGAAATGCAGGTAGCATCTACTGCCTCCCCCTGGGCTGGGGAAGTTATTGGCGTACTTCCCCCTGTCAGGCAACACCTGTGACCCCTGGCAGCTGCGTGGTGGTTGGCCCCAAACTTCCCCACACTATCGAATGTGTTCCGGAATTCTGAGTGTGGAGAGGTTCCGTCTTCTGTCTGCAGCGCCTTGGATCTGCTAGGAGCACTCCGCGTGTCTTCCCCGAGTGTATCCTAGTGCGGGCTGCCGGGGAAATGCGGGGGTTGGGCTGGAAATGCAGGTAGCATCTAGTGCCTCCACCTGGACAGGGGAGGTAATTAGCGGACTTCCCCAGCCAGGCAACACCTGTGACACCAGGCAGCTGCGTGGAGTGCGGCCCCAATCCTCCCCCACACACTAGGCCATGATCCGGAATTCTGAGTCTGGGGATGTTCCGTCTTCTGTCTGCAGCGCCTGGGATCTCCTTGGAGCATTCCGCGTGTCTTGTACTTGTGTCCCTTTGTGCGGGATGACGGGGAAAGGCGGAGGTTGTGCTGGAAAAGCAGGTAGCATCTAGTACCTGCCACTGAACAGGGGAGGAAATTAGCGGAATTCCCCCTGCCAGGCAACACCTGTGACACCTGACAGCTGCATGGATTTCTGCCCCAAACCTCCCTCACACACTCGGCCTTGTTGCGGAATTCTGAGTTTGGGGAGTTTGCGTCTTCAGTCTGCAGCGCCTGGGATCTCCTAGGAGCCCTCCGCGTGTATTCCCCGAGTGTCTCATATTGCGGGCTTACGGCAAAAGGCAGGGGTAGGCCTGGAAATGCAAGTACCATCTAGTGCCTCTCCCTGGACAGGGGAGGTAATTAGCGGACTTCCCCCTACCAGGCAACACCTGTGACACCAGGCAGCTGCGTGGAGGGAGGCCCCAAACCTCCCTCACACACTCGGCCGTGTTCCGTGATTCTGACTTTGCGGAGGTTCCGTCTTCTGTCTGCAGCACCTGAGATCTCCTAGGAGCCGTCCGCATGTCTTCCCCGAGTGTCTCCTAGTGCGGGCTGCCAGGGAAATGCGGGTGTTGGGATGGAAATGCAGGTAGAAACTAGTGCCTCCCCCTGGACAGGGGAGGTAATTTGCGGAATTCCCCCTGCCAGGCAACACCTGTGACACCAGACAGCTGCGTGGAGGGCTGCCAAAAACCTCCCCACACACTCGGCCGTTTTCCGGAATTCTGAGTGTTGGGAGGTTCCGTCTTCTGTCTGCAGTGTCTTGGATCTACTAGGAGCCATCCACGTGTCTTCCCCGAGTGTATTCTAATGCGGGCTCCCGGGGAAATGGGAGAGTTGTGCTGGAAATGCAGGAAGAATCTAGTGAGTCCCCTTGGACAGAGGATATAATTAGCGGACTTCTCCCTGCCACGCAACACCTGTGATACCTGGGAGCTGCGTGCAGGGAGTCCCCAAAACTCCCCGACACACTCGGCCGTGTTCCGGAATTCTGACTGTGGGGAGGTATCGTCTTCTCTCTGCAGCGCCTGTGATCTCCTAGGAGCCGTCCGCGTTTCTTTCCTGAGTGTCTCCTAGTGCGGGCTGCCGGGGAAATGCGGGGGTTGGGCTGGAAATGCAGGTAGCATCTACTGCCTCCACCTGGAATGGGGAGGTAATTAGCGGACTTCCCCCTGCCAGGCAATACCTGTGACACCAGGCATCTGCGTGGAGTGCGGCCCCATTCCTCCCCCACACACTAGGCCATGATCCAGAATTCTGAGTCTGGGGAGGTTCCGTCTTCTGTCTGCATCGCCTGGGATCTCCTAGGAGCCTTCCGCGTGTCTTCAACTTGTGTCACTTTGTGCAGGATGACGGGGAAATACGGGGGTTGTGCTGGAAAAGCAGGTAGCATCTAGTACCTGCCCCTGGACAGGGGAGGAAATTAGCGGAATTCCCCCTGCCAGGCAACACCTGTGACACCAGGCAGCTGCGTGGTGTGCGGCGTAAAACATCCCCCACTCACTAGGCCGTGTTCCGGAATTCTGAGTGTGGGGAGGTTCCGTCTTCTGTCTGCAGCGCCCGGGATCTCCTAGGAGCCCTCCGCGTGTCTTCCCCAAGTGTTTCCTAGTGCGGGCTGCTGGGGAAAAGTGGGGGTTTGGCTGGAAATTCAGGTAGCACCTAGTGCCTCCAGCTGAACAGGGGACGTAATTAGCGGACTTCCCCCTGCCAAGCAACACCTATAACACCAGGCAGCTTCGTGGAGGGCGGCCCCAAACCTCCCCCTCACACTCGGCCGTGTTCCGGTATTATGAGTGTGGGGAGCTTCCGCCTTCTGTCTGCAGTGCCTGTTATCTCCTAGGAGCCCTTCCGCGTGTCTTCCCCTATTGTCCCTTTCTGCGGGATGCCAGGGAAAGAATGGGGGTTGGGCTGGAAATGCAGGTAGCATCTAGTGCCTCCACCTGGACAGGGGAGGTAATTAGCGGACTTCCCCTGCCAGGCAACACCTGTGAAACCAGGCAGCTGCGTGGAGTTTGGCCCTAAACTTCCCCAACATACTCGACTCTGTTCCGGAATTCTGAGTGTGGGGATGTTCCGTCTTCTGTCTGCAAGTACCTGGGATCACCTAGGAGCCCTCAGGGTGTCTTCCCCTGGTGTCGCTTAGTGCGGGATGCCGGGGAAAGGCGGGGGTTGGGCTGGAAATGAAGGTAGCATCTACTGCCTCCCCCTGGACTGGGGAAGTTATTGGCGTACTTCCCCCTGTCAGGCAACACCTGTGACCTCTGGCAGCTGCTTGGAAGTTGGCCCCAAACTTCCCCACTCTATCGGATGTGTTCCGGAATTCTGAGTGTGGGGAGGTTCCGTCTTCTGTCCGCAGCGCCTTGGATCTCCTAGGAGCCCTCCGCGTGTCTTCCCCGAGTGTATCCTAGTGCGGGCTGCCGGGGAAATGCGGGAGTTGTGCTGGAAATGCAGGAAGAATCTAGTGACTCCCCTTGGACAGAGGATATAACTGAGCGGACTTCTCCCTGCCACGCAACACCTGTGACACCTGGCAGCTGTGTGCAGGGAGTCCCCAAACCTCCCCGACACACTCGGCCGTGTTCCGGAATTCTGACTGTGGGGAGGTATCGTCTTCTGTCTGCAGCGCCTGAGATCTCCTAGGAGCCGTCCGCGTTTCTTTCCTGAGGGTCTCCTAGTGCGGGCTGCCAGGGAAAGGCGGGGGGTTGGGCTGGAAATGCAGGTAGCATCTGGTGCCTCCACCTGGAATGGGGAGGTAATTAGCGGACTTCCCCCTGCCAGGCAATACCTGTGACACCAGGCATCTGCGTTGAGTTCGGCCCCATTCCTCCCCCACACACTAGGACATGATTCAGAATTCTGAGTCTGGGGAGGTTCCGTCTTCTGTCTGCAGCGCCTGGGATCTCCTAGGAGCCTTCCGCGTGTCTTCAACTTGTGTCACTTTGTGCGGGAAGACGGGAAAATGCGGGGGTTGTCCTGGAAAAAGCAAGTAGCATCTAGTACCTGCCCCTGGACAGGGGAGGAAATTAGCGGAATTCCCCCTGCCAGGCACACCTGTGACACCTGACAGCTGCATGGAAGTCTGCGCCAAACTTCCCTCACACACTCGGCCGTGTTCCGGAATTCTGATTTTGGGGAGGTTCCGTCTTCTGTCTGCAGTGCCTGGGATCACCTAGGAGCCCTCCGCGTGTCTTTCCCTGGTGTCTCTTTGTGCGGGATGCCGGGGAAAGGCGGGGGTTGGGCTGGAAATGCAGGTAGCATCTACTGCCTCCCCCTGGACTGGGGAGGTTATTAGCGTACTTCCCCCTGTCAGGCAACACCTGTGACCCCTGGGAGCTGCGTGGAGGTTGGCCCCAACCTCCCCACACTATCGGATGTGTTCCGGAATTCTGAGTGTTGGGAGGTTCCGTCTTTAGTCTGCAGGGCCTGGGATCTCCTAGGATCCCCCCAAGTGTCTTCCCCTAGTGTCTATTAGTGCGGGATTCCGGGGAAATGCGGGGATTGGGCTGGAAATGCAGGTAGCATCAAGTGCCTCCCCCTGGACAGGGGAGGTAATTAGCGGACTTCCCCCTGTCAGGCAACACCTGTGACACCAGGCAGCTGCGTGGAGGGTGGCCTTAAACCTCCCCGAAATACTCGGCCGTGTTCCGGAATTCTGAGTGTGGGGATGTTCCGTCTTTTGTCTGCAGCACCTGAGAACTCCTGGATCACTCCGCCTCTCTTTCCTGAGTTTCTCCTAGTGCGGGCTGCCGGGGAAAGGCGGGGTTTGTGCTGGAAATGCAGGTAGCATCTCTTGCCTCCCCCTTGACAGGGGACGAAATTAGCGGAATTCCCCCTGCCATGAAAATACCTGTGACAGCAGGCAGCTGCGTGGAGTGCGGCCTCAAATATCTCCCACTCACAAGGCCGTGTCCCGGAATTCTGAGTGTGGGAAGTTCCGTCTTCTGTCTGCAGCGCCTGGGATCTCCTAGGAGCCCTCCGCGTATTTTCCCCGAGTGTTTCCTAGTGCGGGCTGCCGGGGAAATGTGGGGGTTTGGCTGGAAATTCAGGTAGCACCTAGTGCCTCCAGCTGAACAGGGGACGTAATTAGCAGACTTCCCCCGGACAAGCAACACTTATAACAAAAGGCAACTTCGTGGAGGGGGCCCCAAACCTCCCCGACACACTCGGCCGTGTTCCAGAATTCTGACTGTGGGGAGGTATCGTCTTGTCTGTCTGCAGCGCCTGAGATCTCCTAGGAGCCGTCCGCGTTTCTTTCCCTGAGTGTCTCCTAGTGCGGGCTGCCGAGGAAATGCGGGGGTTGGGCTGGAATTGCAGGTAGCATCTAGTGCCTACCCCTGGACAGGGAGGTAATTAGCGGACTTCTCCCTGCTAGGCAACACCTGTGATACCAGGCAAGTGCGAGGAGGGTGGCCCCAAACCTCCCCGACACACTCGGCCGTGTTCCGGATTTCTGAGTGTGGGGAGGTTCCGTCTTCTGTCTGCAGCGCCTTGGATCTCCTAGGAGCCCTCCGCGTGTCTTCCCCGAGTGTATCATTGTGCGGGCTGCCGGGGAAATGCGGGGGTTGGGCTGGAAATGCAGGTAGCATCTAGTGCCTATCCCTGGACAGGGGAGGTAATTAGCGGAATTCACCCTGCCAGGCAACACCTGTGACACCAGACAGCTGCGTGGAGGGCTTCCAAAAACCTTCCCACACTCTCGGCCGTGTTCCGGAATTCTGAGTGTTGGGAGGTTCCGTCTTCTGTCTGCAGTGTCTGGGATCTACTAGGAGCCATCCACGTGTCTTCCCCGAGTGTATTCTAGTGCGGGCTTCCGGGGAAATGCGGGAGTTGTGCTGGAAATGCAGCAAGAATCTAGTGACTCCCCCTGGACAGGGGAGGTAATTAGCGGACTTCTCCCTGCTAGGCAACACCTGTGATACCAGGCAACTGCTTGGAGGGTGGCCCCAAACCTCCCCGACACACTCGGCCGTTTCCGGATTTCTGAGTGTGGGGAGTTCCGTCTTCTGTCTGCAGCGCCTGGGATCTCCTAGGAGCCTTCCGCGTGTCTTCAACTTGTGTCTCTTTGTGTGGGATGACGGGGAAATGCGGGGGTTGTGCTGGAAAAGCAGGTAGCATCTAGTACCTGCCCCTGGAC
>NC_045731.1:9050098-9137041 GCF_009834535.1 Camelus ferus | reverse complement strand
TGCGGGATGCAATGGAAAGGCGGGGGTTGGGCTGATATTGCAGGTAGCATCTAGTGACTCCACCTGGAAATGGGAGGTAATTCACGGAATTCCCCCTGCCAGGCAAACTTGTGACACCAGGCAGCTGCGTGGATATTGGCCCTAAACCTCCCCGATATACTCGGCCGTGTTCCGCAATTCTGACTGTGGGCAGGTTCCGTCTTCGGACTGCAGCGCCTAAGATCTCCTAGGAACCTTCCGCGTGTCTTCCCCGATTGTCTCCGATTGCGGACAGCCGGGGAATTGCGGGGATTGGGCTGGAAATGCAGGTAGCATCTAGTGCCTCCCCCTGGACAGGGAAGGTATTTAGCGGACTGCCCACTGCAATATAACACCTGTGACACCAGGCAGCTGCGTGGAGCGTGGCACCAAACCTCCCCCACAACTCCGGGCGTGTTCCAGAATTCTGAGTTTGGGGAGGTTCCGTCTTCTGTCTGCAGCGCCTGGGAACTCCTAGGAGCCCTCCGCGTGACTTCCCCGAGTGTCTCCGTGTGCGGAGTCACGGGGAAAGGCGGGGGTTTGGGCTGGATAAGCAGGTAGCATCTAGTGTCTCCTCATGGACAGGGGAGGTAATTAGCAGATTTCCCCCTGCAATGCAACACCTGTGACGGCAGGCAGCTTCGTTGAAGGCGGCCCCAACCCTCCCGCACACACTCGGCCGTTTTCCTGAATTCTGAGTGTGGGGAGGTTCCGTCTATTGTCTGCAGCGCCTGGGATCTCCTAGGAGAATTCCGCGTGTCTTCCCCGAGTTTCTCCTAGTGCGTGCTTCAATGGAAATGCAGGGTTTGGGCTGATATTGCAGACAGCATCTAGTGCCTCCCCCTGGACAGGGGAGGTAATTAGCGGTATTCCCCCTGCCAGGAAACACCTGTGACACCAGGCAGCTGCGTGGATTGCGGCCCCAATCCTCCCCCACACACTCGGCCGTGTTCCGGTATTCTGACAGTGTGGAGGTTCCGTCTTCTGTCGGCAGCGCCTGAGATCCCTTAGGAGCAGTCCGCCTGTCTTCCCCGAGTGTATCCTAGTGCGGGCTGCCAGGGAAATGCGGGGGTTGGGCTGGAAATGCAGGTAGAATCTAGTGCCTCCCCCTGGACAGGGGAGGTAATTAGCGGAATTCCCCCTGCCAGGCAACACCTGTGACACCAGGCAGCTGCGTGGATTGCGGCCCCAATCCTCCCCCACACACTCGGCCGTGATCCGGAATTCTGACTGTGGGGAGGTTCCGTCTTCTGTCTGCAGCGACTTGGTTCTCCTAGGAGCCCTCAGCGAGTATTCCCCGAGTGTCTCTTAGTGCGGGCTTCAATGGAAAACGGGGCATGGGTTGGGAATGCAGGTAGCATCTAGTGCATCCTCCTGGACAAGGGAGGTAATTAGCGGAATTCCCCCTGCCATGCAACACCTGTGACACCAGGCAGCTGCGTGGGGGTCTGCCCCAAACCTCCCCCACACACTCGGCCGTGTTCCGGAATTCTGAGTGTTTGGAGGATCCATCTTCTGTCTGCAGTGTCTGGGATCTCCTAGGAGCCATCCACGTGTCTTCCCCGAGTGTATCATAGTGCGGGCTGCCGGGGAAGTGCGGGAGTTGTGCTGGAAATGCAGGAAGAATCTAGTGACTCCCCTTGGACAGAGGATATATTTAGCGGAATTCTACCTGCCAGGCAACACCTGTGACACCTGGCAGCTGCGTGAAGGGAGGCCCCATACTTCCCCCACACACTGGGCCGTGTTCCGGAATTCTGACAGTGGGGAGGTTTCGTCTTTTGTCTGCAGCGCCTGAGAACTCCTAGGAGCCGTCCGCATTTCTTTCCTGAGTGTCTCCTAGTGCGGGCTGCCGGGGAAATGCGGGGGTTTGGCTTGAAATGCAGGTAGCATCTAGTGCCTAACCCTGGACATGGGAGGTAATTAGCTGACTTCTCCCTGCTAGGCAACACCTGTGACACCACGCAGCTGCGTGGAGTGCGGCCCGAATCCTCCCCCACACACTCGGCCATTATCCAGATTTCTGAGTGTGGGTAGGTTACGTCATCTGTCTGCAGCGCCTATGATCTCCTAGGAGCCCTCTGCATGTCTTTCCCTAGTGTCTCTTAGTGCGGGATGCCGGGGAAAGGCGGGGGTTTGGCTGGAAATGCAGGTAGTATCTAGTGCCTCCCCCTGGACTGGGGAGGTTATTAGCGTACTTCCCCCTTTCAGGCAACACCTGTGACCACTGGCAGCTGTGTGGAGGTTGGCCCCAAACTTCCCCACACTATCGGATGTGTTCCGGAATTCTGAGTGTGGGGAGGTTCCGTCTTCAGTCTGCAGCGCCTGGGATCTTTCTAGGAGCCCGCCGCGTGTCTTCCCCTAGTGTCTCTTAGTGCGGGATGCCGGGGAAATGCGGGGGTTGGGCTGGAAATGCAGGTAGCATCAAGTGCCTCCCCCTGGACACGGGAGGGTAATTAGCGGAATTCACCCTGCCAGGCAACACCTGTGAGACCAGGCAGCTTCGTGGAGGGTGGCCGTAAACTTCCCCGACATCCTCGGCCGTGATCCGGAATTCTGAGTGTAGGGATGTTCCGTCTTCTGTCTGCAGTGCCTTGGAACTCCTGGGACCCTCCGACTCTCTTCCCCGAGTTTATCCTTGTGCGGGCTGCCAGGGAAAGTCCCGGTTTGTGCTGGAAATGCAGTTAGAATATAGTGCCTCCCCCTGGAGTGGAGAGGTAATTAGCTGACTTCCCCCTGCCAGGCAACACCTGTGACACCAGGCAGCTGCGTGGAGGTCGGCCACAAACCTCCACCACACACTCGGTCGTGTTCCGGAATTCTGAGTGTGGGGAGGTTCCGTCTTCTGTCTGCAGCGCCTGGGATCTCCTAGGAGCCCTCCGCGTGTCTTCCCCGAGTGTTTCCTAGTGCGGGCTTCCGGGGAAATGTGGGGGTTTGACTGGAAACTCAGGTAGCACCTACTGCCTCCAGCTGAACAGGGGACGTAATTAGCGGACTTCCCCCTGCCAAGCAACACCTATAACACCAGGCAGCTTCGTGGAGGGCGGCCCCAAACCTCCCCCACACACTCGGCCGTGTTCCGGTATTATGATTGTGGAGAGGTTCCGTCTTCAGTCTTCAGCGCCTGGGTTCTCCTAGGAGCCCTCCACGTGTCTTCCCCTAGTGTCTCTTAGTGCGTGAGGCCGGAGAAATGCGGGGGTTGGGCTGGAAATGCAGGTAGCATCAAGTGCCTCCCCCTGGACAGGGGAGGTAATTAGCGGACTTCCCCCTGCCAGGCAACACCTGTGACACATGGCAGCTGCGTGGAGGGTGGCCCTAATCCTCCCCGAAATACTCAGACGTGTTCCGGAATTCTGACTGTGGGGATGTTCCGTCTTCTGTCTGCAGCGCCTGGGAACTCCTGCAACCCTCCGCCTCTCTTCCCCGAGTTTCTCCTATTGCGGGTTTCAATGGAAAGGCGGGGTTTGTGCTGGAAATGTAGGTAGCATCTAGTGCCTCCCCCTTAACTTGGGAGGTAATTAGCGGAATTACCCCTGCCTTGAAACACCTGTTACACAAGGCAGCTGCGTGGAGTGCGGCCTCAAACATGGCCCCCTCACTAGGCCGTGTTCCGGAATTCTGAGTGTTGGGAGGTGTCGTCTTCTGTCTGCAGCGCCTGGGATATATTAGGAGCCCTCAGCATGTCTTCCCCGAGTGTTTCCTAATGCGGGCTGCCGGGGAAAAGTGGGGGTTTGGCTGGAAATTCAGGTAGCACCTAGTGCCTCCAGCTGAACTGGGGACGTATTTAGCGGAATTCCCCCTGCCAAGCAACACCTATAACACCAGGCAGCTTCGTGGAGGGAGGCCCCAGACCTCCCCCACACACGCGGCCATTATCCAGATTTCTGAGTGTGGGGAAGTTCCGTCTTCTGTCTGCAGCGCCTATGATCTCCTAGGAGCCTTCCGCGTGTCTTCCCGGAGTGTCTCCTAGTGCGGGCTGCCGGGGAAACGTGGGGGTTTGACTGGAAATGCAGGTAGCATCTAGTGCCTCCCCCTGGACATGGGAGGTAATTAGCTGACTTCCCCCTGCCATGCAACACCTGTGACACCAGGCAGCTGGGTGGAGGGCGGTTCCAAACCTCCCACACACTCTCGGCCCTGTTCCGGAATTCTGAGTGTTGGGAGATTCCGTCTTCTTTCTGCAGCGCCTGGAATCTCAAAAGAGCCCTCCGCGTGTCTTCCCCGAGTGTCTCCTAGTGCGGGTTTCAATTGAAATGCGAGGGTTGAGATGCAAGCTGGTAGCATCTAGTGCTTTCCCTGGACAGGGGAGGAAATTAGCAGATTTCTCCCTGCTAGGCAACACCTGTGACAACAGGCAACTGCGTGGAGAGTGGCTCCATACCTCCCCGACACACTCGGCCATGTTCCGGAAATCTGAATGTGGGGAGGTTCCGTCTTCTGTCTGTAGCACCTGGGATTTCCTAGGTGCCCTCCGCGTGTCTTCCCTGAGTGTCTCCGAGTGCGGGCTTCCAGGGAAATGCGGGGATGGGCTGGACATACAGGTAGCATGTAGTGCCTCACCCTTGACAGTGCAGGTAATTAGCGGACTTCCCCCTGCCAGGCAACATCTGTGACACCTGGCAGCTTCGTAGAGGTCGGCCCCAAAACTCCCCCACACACTCGGCCGTGTTCCGGTATTCTGACAGTGCGGAGGTTCCGTCTTCTGTCTGCAGCGCCTGAGATCTCTTAGGAGCAGTCCGCCTGTCTTCCCCGAGTTTCTCATAGTGCGGGCTTCCAGGGAAATGCGGGGGTTGGGCTGGCAATGCAGGTAGAATCTAGTGCATCCCCCTGGACAGGGGAAGTAGTTAGCGGAATTCCCCATGCCAGGCAACACCTGTGACACCAGGCAGCTGCGTGGATTGCGGCCCCAAACCTCCCCCACACACTCGGCCGTGATCCAGAATTCTGAGTGTGGGGAGGATCCGTCTTCTGTCTGCAGCGACTGGGATCTCCTTGGAGCCCTCTGCGAGTATTTCCCGAGTGTCTCCTAGTGCGGGCTTCAATGGAACGGCGGGGGATGTGTTTTGAATGCAGGTAGCATCTAGTGCATCCTCCTGGACAAGGGAGGTAATTACAGGATTTCCCCCTACCATGCAACACCTTTGACACCAGACAGCTGCGTGGAGGTCTGAAACAAACCTCCCCCACACACTCGGCCGTGTTCCGAAATTTTGAGTGTGGGGAGGTTCCGTCGTCTGTTTGCAGCAACTGGGATCTCCTAGGAGCCCTCCACGTGTCTTCCCCTAGTGTCTCCGTGTGCGGGATGCCAGGGAAATGCGGGGATGGGCTGGACATGCAGGTAGTATCTAGTGCCTCCCCCATGATAGGGGAGGTAATTAGCGGATTCCCCCTGCCAGGCAACACCTGTGACACATGGCAGCTGCGTGGAGGGAGGCCCCAAATCTCCCCCACACACTCGGCCGTGTTCTGGGATTCTGACCGTGCGGAGGTTCCGTCCTCTCTCTGCAGCGCCTGAGATCTACTAGGAGCCGTCCGCCTGTCTTCCCTGAATGTATCCTAGTGCGGGCTGCCAGGGAAATTCGGGGGATGGGCTGGAAATGCAGGTAGAAACTAGTGCCTCCCCCTGGACAGGGGAGGTAATTAGCGGAATTCCCCCTACCAGGCAACACGTGTGACACCAGGCAGCTTCGTGCAATTTGCCCCTAAACCTCCCCGACATACTAGACCGTGTTCCGGAAATCTGAGTGTGGGGATGTTCCGTCTTCTGTCTGCAGCTCCTGTTAACTCCTGGAGCCCTCCGCCTCTCTTCCCCGAGTGTCCCCTTGTATGGGCTGACGGCGAAATGCCGGGGTTGTGCTGGAAATTCAGGTAGCATCTAGTGCCTCCCTCTGGAATGGGGAGGTAATTAGCTGACTTCCCCCTGCCAGGCAACACCTCTGACACCAGGCAGCTGCGTAGAGGGCGGCCCCAAACCTCCCCCACACACTCGGCCATTATGCAGATTTCTGAGTTTGGGGAGGTTCCGTCTTCTGTCTGCAGCGCCTATGATCTCCTAGGAGCCTTCCGCGTGTCTTTCCTGAGTGTCTCCTAGTGCGGGCTGCCGGGGAAACGCGGGGGTTAGACTGGAAATGCAGGTAGCATCTAGTGCCTCCCCCTGGACATGGGAGGTAATTAGCCGACTTACCCCTGCAATGCAACACCTGTGACACCAGGCAGCTGCGTGGATTGCGGCCTCAAACATCCCCCACTAACTAGGCCGTGTTCCGGAATTCTGAGTGTGGGGAGGTTCCGTCTTCTGTCTGCAGCGCCTGGGATCTACTAGGAGCCCTCCGCGTGTCTTCTCCGAGTGTTTCCTAGTGCGGGCTGCCGGGGAAATGTGGGGGTTTGGCTGGAAATTCAGGTAGCACCTAGTGCCTCCAGCTGAACAGGGGACGTAATTAGCGGACTTCCCCCTGCCAAGCAACACCTATAACACCAGGCAGCTTCATGGAGGTCGGCCCCAAACCTACCCCACACACTCGGCCGTGTTCCGGTATTATGAGTGTGGGGAGGTTCCGTCTTCGGTCTGCATCGCCTATGATCTCCTAGGAGCCTTCCGCGTGTCTTCCCCTATTGTCTCTTTGTGCGGGATGCAAGGGAAAGGCGGGGGTTGGGCTGGTAATGCAGGTAGCATCTAGTGACTCCCCATGGAAATGGGAGGTAATTCGCGAAATTCCCCCTGCCAGGCAAACCTGTGACACCAGGCAGCTGCGTGGATGTTGGCCCTAAACCTCCACGATATACTCGGCTGTGTTCCGCAATTCTGACTGTGGGCAGGCTCCGTCTTCGGACTGCAGCGCCTAAGATCTCCTAGGAGCCTTCCGCGTGTCTTCCCCGATTGTCTCCGATTGCGGACTGCCGGGGAATTGCGGGGGTAGGGCTGGAAATGCAGGTAGCATCTAGTGCCTCCCCCTGGACAGGGGAGGTAATTAGCGGACTGCCCACTGCAATATAACACCTGTGACACCAGGCAGCTGCGTGGAGCGTGGCACCAAACCTCCCCAACACTCTCGGGCGTGTTCCAGAATTCTGAGTTTGGGGAGGTTCCGTCTTCTGTCTGCAGCGACTGGGATCTCCTAGGAGCCCTCAGAGAGTATTCCCCGAGTGTCTCTTAGTGCGGGCTTCAATGGAAAGCGGGGCATGGGTTGGGAATGCAGGTAGCATCTAGTGCATCCTCCTGGACAAGGGAGTTAATTAGCGGAATTCCCCCTGCCATGCAACACCTGTGACACCAGGCAGCTGCGTGGGGGTCTGCCCCAAACCTCCCCCACACACTCGGCAGTGTTCCGGAATTCTGAGTGTTTGGAGGATCCGTCTTCTGTCTGCAGTGTCTGGGATCTCCTAGGAGCCATCCACGTGTCTTCCCCGAGTGTATCCTAGTGCGGGCTGCCGGGGAAGTGCGGGAGTTGTGCTGGAAATGCAGGAAGAATCTAGTGACACCCCTTGGACAGAGGATATATTTAGCGGAATTCTACCTGCCAGGCAACACCTGTGACACCTGGCAGCTGCGTGAAGGGAGGCCCCATACCTCCCCCACACACTGGGCCGTGTTCCGGAATTCTGACTGTGGGGAGGTTTCGTCTTCTGTCTGCAGCGCCTGAGAACTCCTAGGAGCCGTCAGCGTTTCTTTCCTGAGTGTCTCCTAGTGCGGGCTGCCGGGGAAATGCGGGGGTTTGGCTGGAAATGCAGGTAGCATCTAGTGCCTCCCCCTGGACAGGGGAGGTAATTAGCTGACTTCTCCCTGCCAGGCAACACCTGTGACACCAGGCAACTGCGTGGAGGGTGGCCCCAAACCTCCCCGACACACTCGGCCTTGTTCTGGAATTCTGAGTGTGGGGAGGTTCCGTCTTCTGTCTGCAGCGCCTGGGATCTCCTAGGAGCCCTCCGCGTGTCTTCCCCGAGTGTCTCCTAGTGCGGGCTGCCGGGGAAATGCGGGGATTGTGCTGGAAATGCAGGTAGCATCTAGTGCCTCCAGCTGGTCAGTGGACGTAGTTAGCGGACTTCCCCCTGCCAGGCAACACCTGTGACATCAGGCAGCTGCGTGGATTGCGGCCCGAATCCTCCCCCACACTCTCGGCCATTATCCAGATTTCTGAGTGTGGGGAGGTTACATCATCTGTCTGCAGCGCCTATGATCTCCTAGGAGCCTTCCGCGTGTCTTTCCCTAGTGCCTCTTAGTGCGGGATGCCGGGGAAATGCGGGGGTTTGGCTGGAAATGCAGGTAGTATCTAGTGCCTCCCCCGGCATAGGGGAGGTAATTAGCTGACTTCCCCCTGCCAGGCAACACCTGTGACACCAGGCAGCTGCGTGGAGGTCGGCCCCATACCTCCCCCACACACTCGGTCGTGTTCCGGAATTCTGATTGTGGGGAGGTTCCGTCTTCTGTCTGCAGTGCCTGCGATCAGGTAGGAGCCCTCCGCGTGTCTTCCCCTAGTGTCTCTTAGTGCGGGATGCGGGGGAAATGCGGGGGTTGGGCTGGAAATGCAGGTAGCATCTAGTGCCTACCCCTGGACTGGGGAGTTTATTAGCGTACTTCCCCCAGTTAGGCAACACCTGTGACACCTGGCAGCTGCGTGGAGGTTGGCCCCAAACTTCCCCAAAATATCGGATGTGTTCCGGAATTCTGACTTGGGGATGTTCCGTCTTCTGTCTGCAGCGCCTGGGATCTACTAGGAGCCCTCCGCGTGTCTTCCACGAGTGTTTCCTAGTGCGGGCTGCCGGGGAAACGTGGGGGTTTGACTGGAAACTCAGGTAGCACCTACTGCCTCCAGCTGAACAGGGGACGTAATTAGCGGACTTCCCCCTGCCAAGCAACACCTATAACACCAGGCATCTTCGTGGAGTGCGGCCCCAAACCTCCCCCACACACTCGGCCGTTTTCCGGTATTATGATTGTGGGGAGATTCCGTTTTCTTTCTGCAGCGCCTGTTATCACCTAGGAGCTCTCCGCGTGTCTTCCCCTATTGTCTCTTTGTGCGGGATGCCAGGGAAAGGCAGGGATTGGGCTGGAAATGCAGGTAGAATCTAGTGACTCCCCCTGGACAGGGGAGTTAATTAGCGGACTTCCCCCTACCAGGCAACACCTGTGACACCAGGCAGCTGCGTGGAGTTTGGCCCTAAACCTCCCCGACATACTCGACCGTGTTCCGGAATTCTGAGTGTGGGGATGTACCGTCTTCTGTCTGCAGGTCCTGTTAACTCCTGGAGCCATCCGCCTCTCTTCCCCGAGTGTCCCCTTGTATGGGCTGACGGCGTAATGCCGGGGTTGTGCTGGAAATTCAGGTAGCATCTAGTGCCTCCCCCTGGAAAGGGGAAATAGTTAGCGGACTTCCCCCTGCCAGGCAACACCTCTGACACCAGGCAGCTGCGTAGAGGGTGGCCCCAAACCTCCCCCACACACGCGGCCATTATCCAGATTTCTGAGTGTGGGGAAGTTCCGTCTTCTGTCTGCAGCGGCTATGATCTCCTAGGAGCCTTCCGGGTGTCTTCCCGGAGTGTCTCCTAGTGCAGGCTGCCGGGGAAACGTGGGGGTTTGACTGGAAATGCAGGTAGCATCTAGTGCCTCCCCCTGGACATGGGAGGTAATTAGCTGACTTCCCCCTGCCATGCAACACCTGTGACACCAGGCAGCTGAGTGGAGGTCGGTTCCAAACCTCCCACACACTCTCGGCCCTGTTCCAGAATTCTGAGTGTTGCGAGGTTCCGTCTTCTGTCTGCAGCGCCTGGAATCTCAAAAGAGCCCTCCGCGTGTCTTCCCCGAGTGTCTCCTAGTGCGGGTTTCAATTGAAATGCGAGGGTTGAGATGCAAGCTGTTAGCATCTAGTGCTTTCCCAGGACAGGGGAGGAAATTAGCGGATTCTCCCTGCTAGGCAACACCTGTGACAACAGGCAACTGCGTGGAGGGTGGCTCCATACCTCCCCGACACACTCGGCCATGTTCCGGAAATCTGAGTGTGGGGAGGTTCCGTCTTCTGTCTGCAGCACCAGGGATTTCCTAGGTGCCCTCCGCGTGCCTTCCCTGAGTGTCTCCGAGTGCGGGCTTCCAGGGAAATGCGGGGATGGGCTGGACATGCAGGTAGCAAGTAGTGCCTCACCCTTGACAGGGCAGGTAATTAGCGGAATTCCCCCTGACAGGCAACACCTGTGAAACCTGGCAGCTGCATGGAAGTCTGCCCCAAACGTCCCCCACACACTCGGCCGTGTTCCGGAATTCTGAGTGTGGGGAGGTTCCGTCGTCTGTTTGCAGCGCCTGGGATCTCCTAGGAACCCTCCACGTGTCTTCCCCGAGTGTGTCCGAGTGCGGGCTTCCAGGGAAATGCGGGGATGGTCTGGACATGCAGGTAGCATGTAGTGCCTCACCCTTGACATGGCAGGTAATTAGCGGACTTCCCCCTGCCAGGCAACACCTGTAACATCTGGCAGCTGCGTGGAGGTAGGCCCCAAACCTCCCCCACCCACTCGGCCGTGTTCCGGGATTCTGACTGTGCGGAGGTTCCGTCTTCTGTCTGCAGCGCCTGAGAACTCTTAGGAGCAGTCCGCCTGTCTTCCCGGAGTGTTTCCTAGTGCGGGCTGCCAGGGAAATGCGGGGGTTGGGCTGGAAATGCAGGTAGAATCTAGTGCCTCCCCCGGGAAAGGGGAGGTAATTAGCGGATTCCCCCTGCCAGGCAACACCTGTGACACATGGCAGCTGCGTGGAGGGTGGCCCCAAACCTCTCCGACACATTCAGCCGTGTTCCTGGATTCTGACTGTGCGGAGGTTCCGTCTTCTATCTGCAGCGCCTGAGATCTCCTAGGAGCTGTCCGCCTGTCTTCCCCGAGTGTCTCCTAGTGCGGGCTGCCAGGGAAATGCGGGGGTTGGGCTGGAAATGCAGGTAGAAACTAGTGCCTCCCCCTGGACAGGGGAGGTAATTAGCGGAATTCCCCCTGCCAGGCAACACCTGTTACACCTGGCAGTTGCATGGAAGTCTACCCCAAACCTCCCTCACACACTCGGCCGTGTTGCGGAATTCTGAGTTTGGGGAGTTTGCGTCTTCAGTCTGCAGCGCCTGGGAACTCCCAGGAGCCCTCCGCGTGTATTCCCCAAGTGTCCCATATTGCGGGCTTACGGTGAAAGGCAGGGGTAGGCCTGGAAATGCAGGTACCATCTAGTGCCTCTCCCTGGACAGGGGAGGTAATTTGCGGACTTCCCCCTGCAAGGCAAAACCTGTGACACCAGGCAGCTGGGTGGAGGGCTGCCAAAAACCTCCCCACACACTCGGCCGTGTTCCGGAATTCTGAGTTTTGGGAGGTTCCGTCTTCTGTCTGCAGTGTCTGGGATATAGTAGGAGCCATTCACGTGTCTTCTCCGAGTGTATCCTAGTGCGGGCTGCCGGGGAAATGAGGGAGTTGTGCTGGAAATGCAGGAAGAATCTAGTGACTCCCCTTGGACAGAGGAGATAATTTGCGGACTTCTCCCTGCCAGGCAACACCTGTGACACCTGGCAGCTGCGTGCAGGGAGGCAACAAAACTCCCCCAAACACTCGGCCGTATTCCGGAATTCTGACTGAGGGGAGGTTTCGTCTTCTGTCTGCAGCGCCTGAGATCTCTTAGGAGCCGTCCGCGTTTCTTTCCTGATTGTCTCCGAGTGCGGCTGCCGGGGAAATGAGGGGGTTGTGCTGGAAATGCAGGTAGCATCTAGTGCCTCCACCTGGACAGGGGAGGTAATGAGCTGACTTCTCCCTGCTAGGCAACACCTGTGACACCAGGCAACTGCGTGGTTGTTGGCCCCAAACCTGCCCGACACACTCGGGCGTGTTCCGGAATTGTGAGTGTGGGGAGGTTCCGTCTTCTGTCTGCAGCGCCTGGGATCTCCTAGGAGCCTTCCGCGTGTCTTCAACTTGTGTCTCTTTGTGCGGGATGACGGGGAAATGCGGGGGTTGTGCTGGAAAAGCAGGTAGAATCTAGTACCTGCCCCTGGACAGGGGAGGTAATTAGCGGAATTCCCCCTGCCAGGCAACACCTGTGACACCTGGCAGCTGGATGGACGTCTGCCCCAAACCACCCTCACACACTCGGCAGTGTTGCGGAATTCTGAGATTGGGGAGTTTGCGTCTTCAGTCTGCAGCACCTGGGATCTCCTAGGAGCCCTCCGCGTGTATTCCCCGAGTGTCTCATATTGCGGGCTCACGGCGAAAGGCAGGGGTAGGCCTGGAAATGCAGGTACCATCTAGTGCCTCTCCCTGGACAGGGGAGGTAATTAGCGGACTTCCCCCTGCAAGACAAAACCTGTGATACCAGGCAGATGCGTGGATGGTGGACTCAATCCTCCACCACACACTCGGCCGTGTTCCGGAATTCTGATTGTGGGGAGGTTCCGTCTTCAGTCTTCAGCGCCTGGGATCTCCTAGGAGCCCTCCACATGTCTTCCCCTAGTGTCTCTTAATGCGTGAGGCCGGAGAAATGCGGTGGTTGGGCTGGAAATGCAGGTAGCATCAAGTGCCTTCCCCTGGACAGGGGAGGTAATTAGCGGACTTCCCCCTGCCAGGCAACACCTGTGACACATGGCAGCTGCGTGGAGGGTGGCCCTAATCCTCCCCGAAATACTCAGACGTGTTCCGGATTTCTGACTGTGGGGATGTTCCGTCTTCTGTCTGCAGCGCCTGGGAACTCCTGCAACCCTCCGCCTCTCTTCCCCGAGTTTCTCCTATTGCGGGTTTCAATGGAAAGGCAGGGTTTGTGCTGGAAATGTAGGTAGCATCTAGTGCCTCCCCCTTGACATGGGAGGTAATTAGCGGAATTCCCCCTGCCTTGAAACACCTGTTACACAAGGCAGCTGCGTGGAGTGCGGCCTCAAACATGGCCCACTCACTAGGCCGTGTTCCGGAATTCTGAGTGTTGGGAGGTTCCGTCTTCTGTCTGCAGCGCCTGGGATATACTAGGAGCCCTCCGCGTGTCTTCCCCGAGTGTTTCCTAGTGTGGGCTGCCGGGGAAAAGTGGGGGTTTGGCTGGAAATTCAGGTAGCACCTAGTGCCTCCAGCTGAACTGGGGACGTATTTAGCGGAATTCCCCCTGCCAAGCAACACCTATAACACCAGGCAGCTTCGTGGAGGGCGGCCCCAAACCTCCCCCACACACTCGGCCGTGTTCCGGTATTATGAGTGTGGGGATGTTCCGTCTTCTGTCTGCAGCGCCTGGGATCTCAAAAGAGCCCTCCGCGTGTCTTCCCCGAGTGTCTCCTAGTGCGGGTTTCAATGGAAATGCGACGGTTGAGCTGCAATGCAGGTAGCATCAAGTGCTTCCCCTGGACAGGGGAGGTAATTAGCGGATTTCTCCCTGCTAGGGAACACCTGTGACAACAGGCACCTGCGTGGAGGGTGGCTCCAAACCTCCCCGACACACTCGGCCGTGTTCCGGAATTCTGAGTGTGGGGAGGTTCCGTCTTCTGTCTGCAGCACCTGGGATCTCCTAGGAGCCCTCCGTGTGTCTTCCCTGAGTTTCTCCTAGTGCAGGCTTCCAGGGAAATGCGGGGATGGGCTGGACATACAGGTAGCATATAGTGCCTCACCCTTGACAGTGCAGGTAATTAGCGGACTTCCCCCTGCCAGGCAACATCTGTGATACCTGGCAGCTTCGTAGAGGTCGGCCCCAAAACTCCCCCACACACTCGGCCGTGTTCCGGTATTCTGACAGTGCGGAGGTTCCGTCTTCTGTCTGCAGCGCCTGAGATCTCTTAGGAGCAGTCCGCCTGTCTTCCCCGAGTTTCTCATAGTGCGGGCTGCCAGGGAAATGCGGGGGTTGGGCTGGCAATGCAGGTAGAATCTAGTGCATCCTCCTGGACAGGGGAAGTAGTTAGCGGAATTCCCCATGCCAGGCAACACCTGTGACACCAGGCAGCTGCGTGGATTGCGGCCCCAAACCTCCCCCACACACTCGGCCGTGATCCGGAATTGTGAGTGTGGGGAGGATCCGTCTTCTGTCTGCAGCGACTGGGATCTCCTTGGAGCCTTCTGCGAGTATTTCCCGAGTGTCTCCTAGTGCGGGCTTCAATGGAACGGCGGGGGATGTGTTTTGAATGCAGGTAGCATCTAGTGCATCCTCCTGGACAAGGGAGGTAATTACAGGATTTCCCCATACCATGCAACACCTGTGACACCAGACAGCTGCGTGGAGGTCTGAAACAATCCTCCCACACACACTCGGCCGTGTTCCGAAATTTTGAGTGTGGGGAGGTTCCGTCGTCTGTTTGCAGCGCCTGGGATCTCCTAGGAGCCCTCCACGTGTCTTCCCCTAGTGTCTCCGTGTGCGGGATGCCAGGGAAATGCGGGGATGGGCTGGACATGCAGGTAGTATCTAGTGCCTCCCCCTTGACAGGGGAGGTAATTAGCGGATTCCCCCTGCCAGGCAACACCTGTGACACATGGCAGCTGCGTGGAGGGAGGCCCCAAATCTCCCCCACACACTCGGCCGTGTTCTGGGATTCTGACCGTGCGGAGGTTCCGTCCTCTCTCTGCAGCGCCTGAGATCTCCTAGGAGCCGTCCGCCTGTCTTCCCTGAATGTATCCTAGTGCGGGCTGCCAGGGAAATGCGGGGGATGGGCTGGAAATGCAGGTAGAAACTAGTGCCTCCCCCTGGACAGGGGAGGTAATTAGCGGAATTCCCCCTACCAGGCAACACGTGTGACACCAGGCAGCTGCGTGCAATTTGGCCCTAAACCTCCCCGACATACTAGACCGTGTTCCGGAAATCTGAGTGTGGGGATGTTCCGTCTTTTGTCTGCAGCTCCTGTTAACTCCTGGAGCCCTCCGCCTCTCTTCCCCGAGTGTCCCCTTGTATGGGATGACGGCGAAATGCCGGGGTTGTGCTGGAAATTCAGGTAGCATCTAGTGCCTCCCTCTGGAATGGGGAGGTAATTAGCGGACTTCCCCCTGCCAGGCAAACCTGTGACACCAGGCAGCTGCATGGAATGCGGCCCCAATCCTCCCCCACACACTCGGCCATGATCCAGAATTCTGAGTCTGGGGAGGTTCCGTCTTCTGTCTGCAGCACCTGGGATCTCCTAGGGGCATTCCGCGTGTCTTCAACTTGTGTCTCTTTGTGCGGGATGATGGGGAAATTCAGGGGTTGTGCTGGAAAAGCAGGTAGAATCTAGTACCTGCCCCTGGACAGGGGAGGTAATTAGCGGAATTCCCCCTGCCAGGCAACACCTGTGACACCCGGCAGCTGGATGGACGTCTGCCCCAAACCACCCTCACACACTCGGCAGTGTTGCGGAATTCTGAGATTGGGGAGTTTGCGTCTTCATTCTGCAGCACCTGGGATCTCCTAGGAGCCCTCCGCGTGTATTCCCCGAGTGTCTCATATTGCGGGCTCACGGCGAAAAGCAGGGGTAGGCCTGGAAATGCAGGTACCATCTAGTGCCTCTCCCTGGACAGGGGAGGTAATTAGCGGACTTCCCCCTGCAAGGCAAAACCTGTGATACCAGGCAGATGCGTGGATGTTGGACTCAATCCTCCACCACACACTCGGCCGTGTTCCGGAATTCTGATTGTGGGGAGGTTCCGTCTTCAGTCTTCAGCGCCTGGGATCTCCTAGGAGCCCTCCACGTGTCTTCCCCTAGTGTCTCTTAATGCGTGAGGCCGGAGAAATGCGGGGGTTGGGCTGGAAATGCAGGTAGCATCAAGTGCCTCCCCCTGGACAGGGGAGGTAATTAGCGGACTTCCCCCTGCCAGGCAACACTTGTGACACATGGCAGCTGCGTGGAGGGTGGCCCTAATCCTCCCCGAAATACTCAGACGTGTTCCGGATTTCTGACTGTGGGGATGTTCCGTCTTCTGTCTGCAGCTCCTGTTAACTCCTGGAGCCCTCCGCCACTCTTCCCCGAGTGTCCCCTTGTATGGGCTGACGGCGAAATGCCGGGGTTGTGCTGGAAATTCAGGTAGCATCTAGTGCCTCCCTCTGGAATGGGGAGGTAATTAGCTGACTTCCCCCTGCCACGCAACACCTGACACCAGGCAGCTGCGTAGAGGGCGGCCCCAAACCTCCCCCACACACTCGGCCATTATGCAGATTTCTGAGTTTGGGGAGGTTCCGTCTTCTGTCTGCAGCGCCTATTATCTCCTAGGAGCCTTCCGCGTGTCTTTCCTGAGTGTCTCCTAGTACGGGCTGCCGGGGAAACGCGGGGGTTATACTGGAAATGCAGGTAGCATCTAGTGCCTCCCCCTGGACATGGGAGGTAATTAGCCGACTTACCCCTGCCATGCAACACCTGTGACACCAGGCAGCTGCGTGGAGTGCGGCCTCAAACATCCCCCACTAACTAGGCCGTGTTCCGGAATTCTGAGTGTGGGGAGGTTCCGTCTTCTGTCTGCAGCGCCTGGGATCTACTAGGAGCCATCCGCGTGTCTTCTCCGAGTGTTTCCTAGTGCGGGCTGCCGGGGAAATGTGGGGGTTTGGCTGGAAATTCAGGTAGCACCTAGTGCCTCCAGCTGAACAGGGGACGTAATTAGCGGACTTCCCCCTGCCAAGCAACACCTATAACACCAGGCAGCTTCATGGAGGTCGGCCCCAAACCTACCCCACACACTCGGCCGTGTTCCGGTATTATGAGTGTGGGGAGGTTCCGTCTTCTGTCTGCATCGCCTATGATCTCCTAGGAGCCTTCCGCGTGTCTTCCCCTATTGTCCCTTTGTGCGGGATGCAAGGGAAAGGCGGGGGTTGGGCTGATAATGCAGTTAGCATCTAGTGACTCCCCCTGGAAATGGGAGGTAATTCGCGGAATTCCCCCTGCCAGGCAAACCTGTGACACCAGGCAGCTGCGTGGATGTTGGCCCTAAACCACCCCGATATACTCGGCCGTGTTCCGCAATTCTGACTGTGGGCAGGTTCCGTCTTCGGACTGCAGCGCCTAAGATCTCCTAGGAGCCTTCCGCGTGTCTTCCCCGATTGTCTCCGATTGTGGACAGCCTGGGAATTGCGGGGGTTGGGCTGGAAATGCAGATAGCATCTAGTGCCTCCCCCTGGACAGGGGAGGTAATTAGCGGACTGCCCACTGCAATATAACACCTGTGACACCAGGCAGCTGCGTGGAGCGTGGCACAAAACCTCCCCCACACTCTCGGGCGTGTTCCAGAATTCTGAGTTTGGGGAGGTTCCGTCTTCTGTCTGCAGCGCCTGGGAACTCCTAGGAGCCCTCCGCGTGACTTCCCCGAGTGTCTCCGTGTGCGGAGTCACGGGGAAAGGCGGGGTTTGGGCTGGATAAGCAGGTAGCATCTAGTGTCTCCTCATGGACAGGGGAGGTAATTAGCAGATTTCCCCCTGCAATGCAACACCTGTGACGGCAGGCAGCTTCGTTGAGGGCGGCCCCAACCCTCCCCCACACACTCGGCCGTTTTCCTGAATTCTGAGTGTGGGGAGGTTCCGTCTATTGTCTGCAGCGCCTGGGATCTCCTAGGAGCATTCCGCGTGTCTTCCCCTAGTTTCTCCTAGTGCGGGCTTCAATGGAAATGCGGGGATGGGCTGATATAGCAGACAGCATCTAGTACCTCCCCCTGGACAGGGGAGGTAATTAGCGGTCTTCCCCCTGCCAGGAAACACCTGTGACACCAGGCAGCTGCGTGGATTGCGGCCCTAATCCTCCCCCACACACTCGGCCGTGTTCCGGTATTCTGACAGTGCGGAGGTTCCGTCTTCTGTCTGCAGCGTCTGGGATCTCCTAGGAGCCCTCAGCGAGTATTCCCCGAGTGTCTCTTAGTGCGGGCTTCAATGGAAAGCGGGGCATGGTTTGGGAATGCAGGTAGCATCTAGTGCATCCTCCTGGACAAGGGAGGTAATTAGCGGAATTCCCCCTGCCATGCAACACCTGTGACACCAGGCAGCTGCGTGAGGGTCTGCCCCAAACCTCCCCCACACACTCGGCCGTGTTCCGGAATTCTGAGTGTTTGGAGGATCCATCTTCTGTCTGCAGTGTCTGGGATCTCCTAGGAGCCATCCACGTGTCTTCCCCGAGTGTATCCTAGTGCGGGCTGCCGGGGAAGTGCGGGAGTTGTGCTGGAAATGCAGGAAGAATCTAGTGACTCCCCTTGGACAGAGGATATATTTAGCGGAATTCTACCTGCCAGGCAACACCTGTGACACCTGGCAGCTGCGTGAAGGGAGGCCCCATACCTCCCCCACACACTGGGCCGTGTTCCAGAATTCTGACAGTTGGGAGGGTTCCTCTTCTGTCTGCAGCGCCTGAGAACTCCTAGGAGCCGTCCGCGTTTCTTTCCTGAGTGTCTCCTAGTGCGGGCTGCCGGGGAAATGCGGGGGTTTGGCTGGAAATGCAGGTAGCATCTAGTGCCTCCCCCTGGACATGGGAGGTAATTAGCTGACTTCTCCCTGCTAGGCAACACCTGTGACACCAGGCAACTGCGTGGAGGGTGGCCCCAAACCTCCCCGACACACTCGGCCTTGTTCTGGAATTCTGAGTTTGGGGAGGTTCCGTCTTCTGTCTGCAGCGCCTGGGATCCCCTAGGAGCCCTCCGCGTGTCTTTCCCTAGTGTCTCTTAGTGCGAGATGCCGGGGAAAGGTGGGGGTTTGTCTGGAAATGCAGGTAGTATCTAGTGCCTCCCCCTGGACTGGGGAGGTTATTAGCGTACTTCCCCCTTTCAGGCAACACCTGTGACCCCTGGCAGCTGCGTGGAGGTTGGCCCCAAATTTCCCCACACTATCGGATGTGTTCCGGAATTCTGAGTGTGGGGAGGATCCGTCTTCAGTCTGCAGCGCCTGGGATCTTCTAGGAGCCCGCCGCGTGTCTTCCCCTAGTGTCTCTTAGTGCGGGATGCCGGGGAAATGCGGGGGTTGGGCTGGAAATGCAGGTAGCACCTACTGCCTCCAGCTGAACAGGGGACGTAATTAGCGGACTTCCCCCTGCCAAGCAACACCTATAACACCAGGCAGCTTCATGGAGGTCGGCCCCAAACCTACCCCACACACTCGGCCGTGTTCCGGTATTATGAGTTTGGGGAGGTTCCGTCTTCTGTCTGCAGCGCCTATGATCTCCTAGGAGCCTTCCGCGTGTCATCCCCTATTGTCTCTTTGTGCGGGATGCAAGGGAAAGGCGGGGGTTGGGCTGGTAATGCAGGTAGCATCTAGTGACTCCCCCTGGAAATGGGAGGCAATTAGCGGAATTCCCCCTGCCATGCAACACCTGTGACACCAGGCAGCTGCGTGGGGGTCTGCCCCAAACCTCCCCCACACACTCGGCCGTGTTCCGGAATTCTGAGTGTTTGGAGGATCCGTCTTCTGTCTGCAGTGTCTGGGATCTCCTAGGAGCCATCCACGTGTATTCCCCGAGTGTATCATAGTGCGGGCTGCCGGGGAATAGCGGGAGTTGTGCTGGAAATGCAGGAAGAATCTAGTGACTCCCCTTGGACAGAGGATATATTTAGCGGAATTCTACCTGCCAGGCAACACCTGTGACACCTGGCAGCTGCGTGAAGGGAGGCCCCATACCTCCCCCACACACTGGGCCGTGTTCCGGAATTCTGAGTGTGGGGATGTACCGTCTTCTGTCTGCAGGTCCTGTTAACTCCTGGAGCCATCCGCCTCTCTTCCCCGAGTGTCCCCTTGTATGGGCTGACGGCGTAATGCCGGGGTTGTGCTGGAAATTCAGGTAGCATCTAGTGCCTCCCCCTGGAAAGGGGAAATAGTTAGCGGACTTCCCCCTGCCAGGCAACACCTCTGACACCAGGCAGCTGTGTAGAGGGTGGCCCCAAACCTCCCCCACACACGCGGCCATTATCCAGATTTCTGAGTGTGGGGAAGTTCCGTCTTCTGTCTGCAGCGCCTATGATCTCCTAGGAGCCTTCCGCGTGTCTTCCCGGAGTGTCTCCTAGTGCGGGCTGCCGGGGAAACGTGGGGGTTTGACTGGAAATGCAGGTAGCATCTAGTGCCTCCCCCTGGACATGGGAGGTAATTAGCTGACTTCCCCCTGCCATGCAACACCTGTGACACCAGGCAGCTGGGTGGAGGGCGGTTCCAAACCTCCCACACACTCTCGGCCCTGTTCCGGAATTCTGAGTGTTGGGAGATTCCGTCTTCTTTCTGCAGCGCCTGGAATCTCAAAAGAGCCCTCCGCGTGTCTTCCCCGAGTGTCTCCTAGTGCGGGTTTCAATTGAAATGCGAGGGTTGAGATGCAAGCTGGTAGCATCTAGTGCTTTCCCTGGACAGGGGAGGAAATTAGCGGATTTCTCCCTGCTAGGCAACACCTGTGACAACAGGCAACTGCGTGGAGGGTGGCTCCATACCTTCCCGACACACTCGGCCATGTTCCGGAAATCTGAGTGTGGGGAGGTTCCGTCTTCTGTCTGCCGCACCTGGGATTTCCTAGGTGCACTCCGCGTGTCTTCCCTGAGTGTCTCCGAGTGCGGGCTTCCAGGGAAATGCGGGGATGGGCTGGACATGCAGGTAGCAAGTAGTGCCTCACCCTTGACAGGGCAGGTAATTAGCGGACTTCCCCCTGCCAGGCAACACCTATAAAACCTGGCAGCTGCGTGGAGGTTGGCCCCAAACCTCCCCCACCCACTCGGCCGTGTTCCGGAATTCTGACAGTGCGGAGGTTCCGTCTTCTGTCTGCAGCGCCTGAGAACTCTTAGGAGCAGTCCGCCTGTCTTCCCGGAGTGTTTCCTAGTGCGGGCTGCCAGGGAAATGCGGGGGTTGGGCTGGAAATGCAGGTAGAATCTAGTGCCACCCCCTGGAAAGGGGAGGTAATTAGCGGATTCCCCCTGCCAGGCAACACCTGTGACACATGGCAGCTGCGTGGATGGAGGCCCCAAACCTCCCCGACACATTCGGCCGTGTTCCGGGATTCTGACTGTGCGGAGGTTCCGTCTTCTGTCTGCAGCGCCTGTTATCTCCTAGGAGCCCTCCGCGTGACTTCCCCTATTGTCTCTTTGTGCGGGATGCCAGGGAAAGGCGGGGGTTGGGCTGGAAATGCAGGTAGCATCGAGTGACTCCCCCTGGACAGGGGAGATAATTAGCGGAATTCCCCCTACCAGGCAACACCTGTGACACCAGGCAGCTGCGTGGAATTCGGCCCCAATCCTCCCCCACACACTCGGCCATGATCCGGAATTCTGAGTCTGGGGAGGTTCCGTCTTCTGTCTGCAGCGCCTGGGATCTCCTAGGAGCCTTCCGCGTGTCTTCAACTTGTGTCTCTTTGTGCGGGATGATGGGGAAATGCGGGGGTTGTGCTGGAAAAGCAGGTAGAATCTAGTACCTGACCCTTGACAGGGGAGGTAATTAGCGGAATTCCCCCTGCCAGGCAACACCTGTGACACCTGGCAGCTGGATGGTCGTCTGCCCCAAACCACCCTCACACACTCGGCAGTGTTGCAGAATTCTGAGATTGGGGAGTTTGCGTCTTCAGTCTGCAGCACCTGGGATCTCCTAGTAGCCCTCCGCGTGTATTCCCCGAGTGTCTCATATTGCGGGCTCACGGCGAAAGGCAGGGGTAGGCCTGGAAATGCAGGTACCATCTAGTGCCTCTCCCTGGAAAGGGGAGGTAATTAGCGGACTTCCCCCTGCAAGGCAAAACCTGTGATACCAGGCAGATGCGTGGATGGTGGACTCAAACCTCCACCACACACTCGGCCGTGTTCCGGAATTCTGATTGTGGGGAGGTTCCGTCTTCAGTCTTCAGCACCTGGGACCTCCTAGGAGCCCTCCACGTGTCTTCCCCTAGTGTCTCTTAGTGCGTGAGGCCGGAGAAATGCGGGGGTTGGGCTGGAAATGCAGGTAGCATCAAGTGCCTCCCCCTGGACAGGGGAGGTAATTAGCGGACTTCCCCCTGCCAGGCAACACCTGTGACACATGGCAGCTGCGTGGAGGGTGGCCCTAATCCTCCCCGAAATACTCAGACGTGTTCCGGATTTCTGACTGTGGGGATGTTCCGTCTTCTGTCTGCAGCGCCTGGGAACTCCTGCAACCCTCCGCCTCTCTTCCCCGAGTTTCTCCTATTGCGGGTTTCAATGGAAAGGCGGGGTTTGTGCTGAAAATGTAGGTAGCATCTAGTGCCACCCCCTTGACATGGGAGGTAATTAGCGGAATTCCCCCTGCCTTGAAACACCTGTTACACAAGGCAGCTGCGTGGAGTGCGGCCTCAAACATGGCCCACTCACTAGGCCGTGTTCCGGAATTCTGAGTGTTGGGAGGTTCCGTCTTCTGTCTGCAGCGCCTGGGATATACTAGGAGCCCTCCGTGTGTCTTCCCCGAGTGTTTCCTAGTGCGGGCTGCCGGGGAAATGTGGGGGTTTGGCTGGAAATTCAGGTAGCACCTAGTGCCTCCAGCTGAACTGGGGACGTATTTAGCGGAATTCCCCCTGCCAAGCAACACCTATAACACCAGGCAGCTTCGTGGTGGGCGGCCCCAAACCTCCCCCACACACTCGGCCGTGTTCCGGTATTATGAGTGTGAGGATGTTCCGTCTTCTGTCTGCAGCGCCTGGGATCTCAAAAGAGCCCTCCGCGTGTCTTCCCCGAGTGTCTCCTAGTGCGGGTTTCAATGGAAATGCGACGGTTGAGCTGCAATGCAGGTAGCATCAAGTGCTTCCCCTGGACAGGGGAGGTAATTAGCGGATGTCTTCCTGCTAGGGAACACCTGTGACAACAGGCACCTGCGTGGAGGGTGGCTCCAAACCTCCCCGACACACTCGGCCGTGTTCCGGTATTATGAGTGTGGGGAGGTTCCGTCTTCTGTCTGCAGCGCCTATGATCTCCTAGGAGCCTTCCGCGTGTCTTCCCCTATTGTCTCTTTGTGCGGGATTCAAGGGAAACGCGGGGGTTGGGCTGGTAATGCAGGTAGCATCTAGTGACTCCCCCTGGAAATGGGAGGTAATTCGCGGATTTCCCCCTGCCACGCAAACCTGTGACACCAGGCAGCTGCGTGGATTTTGGCCCTAAACCTCCCCGATATACTCGGCCGTGTTCCGCAATTCTGACTGTGGGCAGGTTCCGTCTTCGGACTGCAGCGGCTAAGATCTCCTAGGAGCCTTCCGCGTGTCTTCCCCGATTGTCTCCGATTGCGGACAGCCGGGGAATTGCGGGGGTTGGGCTGGAAATGCAGATAGCATCTAGTGCCTCCCCCTGGACAGGGGAGGTAATTAGCGGAATTCCCACTGCCAGGCAACACCTGTGACACCAGGCAGCTGCGTGGATTGCGGCCACAATCCTCCCACACACACTCGGCCATGATCCGGAATTCTGACTGTGGGGAGGTTCCGTCTTCTGTCTGCAGCGGCTGGGATCTCCTAGGAGCCCTCAGCGAGTATTCCCCGAGTGTCTCTTAGTGCGGGTTTCAATGGAAAGCGGGGCATGGGTTGGGAATGCAGGTAGCATCTAGTGCATCCTCCTGGATAAGGGAGGTAATTAGCGGAATTCCCCCTGCCATGCAACACCTGTGACACCAGGCAGCTGCGTGGGGGTCTGCCCCAAACTTCCCCCACACACTCGGCCGTGTTCCGGAATTCTGAGTGTTTGGAGGATCCGTCTTCTGTCTGCAGTGTCTGGGATCTCCTAGGAGCCATCCACGTGTCTTCCCCGAGTGTATCATAGTGCGGGCTGCCGGGGAAGTGCGGGAGTTTTGCCGGAAATGCAGGAAGAATCTAGTGACTCCCTTGGACAGAGGATATATTTAGCGGAATTCTACCTGCCAGGCAACACCTGTGACACCTGGCAGCTGCGTGAAGGGAGGCCCCATACCTCCCCCACACACTGGGCCGTGTTCCGGAATTCTGAGTGTGGGGAGGTTCCGTCTTCTGTCTGCAGCGCCTGGGATCTCCTAGGAGCCCTCCGCGTGTCTTCCCCGAGTGTCTCCTAGTGCGGGCTGCCGGGGAAATGCGGGGATAGTGCTGGAAATGCAGGTAGCATCTAGTGCCTCCAGCTGGACAGTGGAGGTAATTAGCGGAATTCCCCCTGACAGGCAACACCTGTGACACCAGGAAGCTGCGTGGAGTTCGGCCCCAAATCTCCCCCACACACTCGGTCGTGTTCCGGAATTCTGAGTGTGGGGAGGTTCCTTCGTCTGTTTGCAGCACCTGGGATCTCCTAGGAGCCCTCCACGTGTCTTCCCCGAGTGTCTCCGAGTGCGGGCTTCCAGGGAAATGCGGGGGATGGGCTGGACATGCAGGTAGCATGTAGTGCCTCCCCCTTGACAGGGGAGGTAATTTGCGGATTCCCCCTGCTAGGCAACACCTGTGACACCTGGCAACTGCATGGAAGTCTGCCCCAAACATCCCTCACACACTCGGCCGTGTTCCGGAATTCTGAGAGTTGGGAGTATTCGTCTTCAGCCTGCAGCGCCAGGGACCTCCTAGGAGAACTCCGCGTGTCTTCCCCGAGTGTCTCATATTGAGGGCTTACGGCGAAAGGCAGGGGTAGGCCTGAAAATGCAGTTAGCATCTAGTGCCTCCCCCTGGACAGGGGATGTAATTAGCTGACTTCCCCCTGCCAGGCAACACCTGTGACACCAGGCATCTACGTGGAGTTCGGACCCATACCTCCACCACACACTCGGTCGTGTTCCGGAATTCTGAGTGTGGGGAGGTTCCTTCGTCTGTTTGCAGCGCCTGGGATCTCCTAGGAGCCCTCCACGTGTCTTCCCCGAGTGTCTCCGAGCGCGGGCTTCCAGGGAAATGAGGGGATGGGCTGGACATGCAGGTAGCATGTAGTGCCTCCCCCTTGACAGGGGAGGTAATTAGCGGATTCCCCCTGCCAGGCAACACCTGTGACACCTGGCAGCTGCGTGGAGGTCGGCCCCAATCCTCCCCCACACACTCGGCCGTGATCCGGAATTCTGAGTGTGGGGAGGTTCCGTCTTCTGTCTGCAGCGACTGGGATCTCCTAGGAGCCCTCAGCGAGTATTCCCCGAGTGTCTCTTAGTGCGGGCTTCAATGGAAAGCGTGGCATGGGTTGGGAATGCAGGTAGCATCTAGTGCATCCCCCTGGACAGGGGAAGTAGTTAGCGGAATTCCCCATGCCAGGCAACACCTGTGACACCAGGCAGCTGCGTGGATTGCGGCCCCAAACCTCCCCCACACACTCGGCCGTGATCCGGAATTCTGAGTGTGGGGAGGATCCGTCTTCTGTCTGCAGCGACTGGGATCTCCTTGGAGCCCTCTGCGAGTATTTCCCGAGTGTCTCCTAGTGCGGGCTGCAATGGAACAGCGGGGGATGTGTTTTGAATGCAGGTAGCATCTAGTGCATCCTCCTGGACAAGGGAGGTAATTACAGGATTTCCCCCTACCATGCAACACCTGTGACACCAGACAGCTGCGTGGAGGTCTGAAACAAACCTCCCACACACACTCGGCCGTGTTCCGAAATTTTGAGTGTGGGGAGGTTCCGTCGTCTGTTTGCAGCGCCTGGGATCTCCTAGGAGCCCTCCGCGTGCCTTCTCCGAGTGTTTCCTAGTGCGGGCTGCCGGGGAAATGTGGGGGTTTGGCTGGAAAATCAGGTAGCACCTAGTGCCTCCAGCTGAACAGGGGACGTAATTAGCGGACTTCCCCCTGCCAAGCAACACCTATAACACCAGGCAGCTTCATGGAGGTCGGCCCCAAACCTACCCCACACACTCGGCCGTGTTCCGGTATTATGAGTTTGGGGAGGTTCCGTCTTCTGTCTGCAGCGCCTATGATCTCCTAGGAGCCTTCCGCGTGTCTTCCCCTATTGTCTCTTTGTGCGGGATGCAAGGGAAAGGCGGGGGTTGGGCTGGTAATGCAGGTAGCATCTAGTGACTCCCCCTGGAAATGGGAGGCAATTAGCGGAATTCCCCCTGCCATGGAACACCTGTGACACCAGGCAGCTGCGTGGGGGTCTGCCCCAAACCTCCCCCACACACTCGGCCGTGTTCCGGAATTCTGAGTGTTTGGAGGATCCGTCTTCTGTCTGCAGTGTCTGGGATCTCCTAGGAGCCATCCACGTGTCTTCCCCGAGTGTATCATAGTGCGGGCTGCCGGGGAATAGCGGGAGTTGTGCTGGAAATGCAGGAAGAATCTAGTGACTCCCCTTGGACCGAGGATATATTTAGCGGAATTCTACCTGCCAGGCAACAGCTGTGACACCTGGCAGCTGCGTGAAGGGAGGTCCCATACCTCCCCCACACACTGGGCCGTGTTCCGGAATTCTGACTGTGGGGAGGTTTCGTCTTCTGTCTGCAGCGCCTGAGAACTCCTAGGAGCCGTCCGCGTTTCTTTCCTGAGTGTCTCCTAGTGCGAGCTGCCGGGGAAATGCGGGGGTTTGGCTGGAAATGCAGGTAGCATCTAGTGCCTCCCCCTGGACAGGGGAGGTAATTAGCTGACTTCTCCCGGCTAGGCAACACCTGTGACACCAGGCAACTGCGTGGAGTGTGGCCCCAAACCTCCCCCACACATTCGGCCATGATCCGGAATTCTGAGTCTGGGGAGGTTCCGTCTTCTGTCTGCAGCGCCTGGGATCTAATAGGAGCCCTCCGCGTGTATTCCCCGAGTGTCTCATATTGCGTGCTTACGGCGAAAGGCAGGGGTAGGCCTGGAAATGCAGGTACCATCTAGTGCCTCTCCCTGGACAGGGGAGGTAGTTAGCGGATTTCCCCTGCCAGGCAACACCTGTGACACCAGGCAGCTGCGTGGAGTGCGGCCCGAATCCTCCCCCACACACTCGGCCATTATCCAGATTTCTGAGTGTGGGGAGGTTACGTCATCTGTCTGCAGCGCCTATGATCCCCTAGGAGCCCTCCGCGTGTCTTTCCCTAGTGTCTCTTTGTGCGGGATGCCGGGGAAAGGCGGGGGTTTGGCTGGAAATGCAGGTAGTATCTAGTGCCTCCCCCTGGACTGGGGAGGTTATTAGCGTACTTCCCCCTTTCAGGCAACACCTGTGACCCCTGGAAGCTGCGTGGAAATTGGCCCCAAACTTCCCCACACTATCGGATATATTCCGGAATTCTGAGTGTGGGGAGGTTCCGTCTTCAGTCTGCAGCGCCTGGGATCTTCTAGGAGCCCGCCACGTGTCTTCCCCTAGTGTCTCTTAGTGCGGGATGCCGGGGAAATGCGGGGGTTGTGTTGAAAATGAAGGTAGCATCAAGTGCTTCCCCCTGGAAAGGGGAGGTAATTAGCGGAATTCACCCTGCCAGGCAACACCTGTGAGACCAGGCAGCTTCGTGGAGGGTGGCCGTAAACCTCCCCGACATCCTCGGCCATGTTCCGGAATTCTGAGTGTGGGGATGTTCCGTCTTCTGTCTGCAGTGCCTGGGAACTCCTGGGACCCTCTGACTCTCTTCCCCGAGTTTATCCTAGTGCGGGCTGCCAGGGAAAGTCCCGGTTTGTGCTGGAAATTCAGGTAGCATCTAGTGCCTCCCCCTTGACAGGGGAGGTAATTAGCGGAATTCCCCCTGCCATGAAAAACCTGTGACACCAGGCAGCTACGTGGAGTGCGGCCTCAAACATCCCCCACTCACTAGGCCGTGTTCCGGAATTCTGAGTGTGGGGAGGTTCCGTCTTCTGTCTGCAGCGCCTGTTATCACCTAGGAGCCCTCCGCGTGTCTTCCCCTATTGTCTCTTTGTGCGGGATGCCAGGGAAAGGCGGGGGTTGGGCTGGAAATGCAGGTAGCATCTAGTGACTCCCCCTGGACAGGGGAGTTAATTAGCGGACTTCCCCCTACCAGGCAACACCTGTGACACCAAGCAGCTGCGTGGAGTTTGGCCCTAAACCTCCCCGACATACTCGACCGTGTTCCGGAATTCTGTATGTGGGGATGTTCCGTCTTCTGTCTGCAGCTCCTGTTAACTCCTGGAGCCCTCCGCCTCTCTTCCCCGAGTGTCCCCTTGTATGGGCTGACGGCGAAATGCCGGGGTTGTGCTGGAAATTCAGGTAGCATCTAGTGCCTCCCCCTGGAAAGGGGAGGTAATTAGCGGACTTCCCCATGCCAGGCAACACCTCTGACACCAGGCAGCTTCGTAGAGGACAGCCCCAAACCTCCCCCACACACTCGGCCGTGATCCGGAATTCTGAGTCTGGGGAGGTTCCGTCTTATGTCTGCAGCGCCTGGGATCTCCTAGCAGCATTCCGCGTGTCTTCAACTAGTGTCTAATTGTGCGGGATGCCGGGGAAGGCGGGGGTTGGGTTGGAAAAGCAGGTAGCATCTAGTGCATGACCCGGACAGGGGAGGAAATTAGCGGAATTCCCCCTGCCAGGCAACACCTGTGACACCTGGCAACTGAATGGAAGTCTGCCCCAAACATCCCTCACACGCTCGGCCGTGTTCCGGAATTCTGAGAGTGGGGAGTATGCGTCTTCAGCCTGCAGCGCCTGGGATCTACTAGCAGCCTTCCGCGTGTCTTCAACTAGTGTCTAATTGTGCGGGATGATGGGGAAAGGCGGGGGTTGGGTTGCAAAAGCAGGTAGCATCTAGTGCATGCCCCCGGACAGGGGAGGAAATTAGCGGACTTCCCCTTGCCAGGCAACACCTGTGACACCATGCAGCTGCGTGGAGGTCAGCCCCAAACCTCCCCCACACTCTCGGTCGTGTTCCGGAATTCTGAGTGTGGGGAGGTTCCTTCGTCTGTTTGCAGCGCCTGGGATCTCCTAGGAGCCCTCCACGTGTCTTCCCCGACTGTCTCCGCGTGCGCGCTTCCAGGGAAATGCGGGGATGTGCTGGACATGCAGGTAGCATGTAGTGCCTCCCCCTTGACAGGGGAGGTAATTTGCGGATTCCCCCTGCCAGGCAACACCTGTGACACCTGGCAACTGCATGGAAGTCTGCCCCAAACATCCCTCACACACTCGGCCGTGTTCCGGAATTCTGAGAGTTGGGAGTATGCGTCTTCAGCCTGCAGCGCCTTGGATCTCCTAGGAGAACTCCGCGTGTCTTCCCCGAGTGTCTCATATTGAGGGCTTACGGCGAAAGGCAGGGGTAGGCCTGAAAATGCAGTTAGCATCTAGTGCCTCCCCCTGGACAGGGGATGTAATTAGCTGACTTCCCCCTGCCAGGCAACACCTGTGACACCAGGCAGCTACGTGGAGTTCGGACCCATACCTCCCCCACACACTCGGTCGTATTCCGGAATTCTGAGTGTGGGGAGGTTCCTTCGTCTGTTTGCAGCGCCTGGGATCTCCTAGGAGCCCTCCACGTGTCTTCCCCGAGTGTCTCCGAGTGCGGGCTTCAATGGAAAGCGGGGCATGGGTTGGGAATGCAGGTAGCATCTAGTGCTTCCTCCTGGACAAGGGAGGTAATTAGCGGAATTCCCCCTGCCATGCAACACCTGTGACACCAGGCAGCTGCGTGGGGGTCTGCCCCAAACCTCCCCCACACACTCGGCCGTGTTCCGGAATTCTGAGTGTTTGGAGGATCCGTCTTCTGTCTGCAGTGTCTGGGATCTCCTAGGAGCCATCCACGTGTATTCCCCGAGTGTATCATAGTGCGAGCTGCCGGGGAAGTGCGGGATTTGTGCTGGAAATGCAGGAAGAATCTAGTGACTCCCCTTGGACAGAGGATATATTTAGCAGAATTCTACCTGCCAGGCAACAGCTGTGACACCTGGCAGCTGCGTGAAGGGAGGACCCATACCTCCCCCACACACTGGGCCGTGTTCCGGAATTCTGACTGTGGGGAGGTTTCGTCTTCTGTCTGCAGCGCCTATGATCCCCTAGGAGCCCTCCCCGTGTCTTTCCCTAGTGTCTCTTAGTGCGGGATGCCGGGGAAATGCGGGGGTTTGGCTGGAAATGCAGGTAGCATCTAGTGCCTCCCCCTGGACATGGGAGGTAATTAGCTGAATTCTCCCTGCTAGGCAACACCTGTGACAACAGGCAACTGCGTGGAGTGTGGCCCCAAACCTCCCCCACACACTCGGCCATGATCCGGAATTCTGAGTCTGGGGAGGTTCCGTCTTCTGTCTGCAGCGCCTGGGATCTACTAGGAGCCCTTCGCGTGTATTCCCCGAGTGTCTCATATTGCGTGCTTACGGCGAAAGGCAGGGGTAGGCCTGGAAATGCAGGTACCATCTAGTGCCTCTCCCTGGACAGGGGAGGTAGTTAGAGGACTTCCCCCTGCCAGGCAACACCTGTGACACCAGGCAGCTGCGTGGAGTGCGGCCCGAATCCTCCCCCACACACTCGGCCATTATCCAGATTTCTGAGTGTGGGGAGGTTACGTCATCTGTCTGCAGCGCCTATGATCCCCTAGGAGCCCTCCCCGTGTCTTTCCCTAGTGTCTCTTAGTGCGGGATGCCGGGGAAAGGCGGGGGTTTGGCTGGAAATGCAGGTAGTATCTAGTGCCTCCCCCTGGACTGGGGAGGTTATTAGCGTACTTCCCCCTTTCATGCAACACCTGTGACCACTGGCAGCTGCGTGGAGGTTGGCCCCAAACTTCCCCACACTATCGGATTTGTTCCGGAATTCTGAGTGTGGGGAGGTTCCGTCTTCAGTCTGCAGCGCCTGGGATCTTCTAGGAGCCCGCCGCGTGTCTTCCCCTAGTGTCTCTTAGTGCGGGATGCCGGGGAAATGCGGGGGTTGGGCTGGAAATGCAGGTAGCATCAAGTGCCTCCCCCTGGACAGGGGAGGTAATTAGCGGAATTCACCCTGCCAGGCAACACCTGTGAGACCAGGCAGCTTCGTGGAGGGTGGCCGTAAACCTCCCCGACATCCTCGGCCGTGTTCCGGAATTCTGAGTGTGGTGATGTTCCGTCTTCTGTCTGCAGTGCCTGGGAACTCCTGGGACCCTCCGACTCTCTTCCCCGAGTTTATCCTAGTGCGGGCTGCCAGGGAAAGTCCCGGTTTGTGCTGGAAATTCAGGTAGCATCTAGTGCCTCCCCCCCGACAGGGGAGATAATTAGCGGAATTCCCCCTGCCATGAAACACTTGTGACACCAGGCAGCTACGTGGAGTGCGGCCTCAAACATCCCCCACTCACTAGGCCGTGTTCCGGAATTCTGAGTGTGGGGAGGTTCTGTCTTCTGTCTGCAGCGCCTGGGATCTACTAGGAGCCCTCCACGTGTCTTCCCCGAGTGTTTCCTAGTGCGGGCTTTCGGGGAAAAGTGGGGGTTTGCCTGGAAATTCAGGTAGCACCTAGTGCCTCCAGCTGAACAGGGGACGTAATTACTGGACTTCCCCCTGCCAAGCAAAACCTATAACACCAGGCAGCTTCGTGGAGGGCGGCCCCAAACCTCCCCCACACACTCGGCCGTGTTCTGGTATTATGAGTGTGGGGAGGTTCCCTCTTCTGTCTGCAGCGCCTGTTATCACCTAGGAGCCCTCCGCGTGTCTTCCCCTATTGTCTCTTTGTGCGGGATGCCAGGGAAAGGCGGGGGTTGGGCTGGAAATGCAGGTAGCATCTAGTGACTCCCCCTGGACAGGGGAGTTAATTAGCGGACTTCCCCCTACCAGGCAACACCTGTGACACCAAGCAGCTGCGTGGAGTTTGGCCCTAAACCTCCCCGACATACTCGACCGTGTTCCGGAATTCTGTATGTGGGGATGTTCCGTCTTCTGTCTGCAGCTCCTGTTAACTCCTGGAGCCCTCCGCCTCTCTTCCCCGAGTGTCCCCTTGTATGGGCTGACGGCGAAATGCCGGGGTTGTGCTGGAAATTCAGGTAGCATCTAGTGCCTCCCCCTGGAAAGGGGAGGTAATTAGCGGACTTCCCCCTGCCAGGCAACACCTCTGACACCAGGCAGCTTCGTAGAGGACAGCCCCAAACCTCCCCCACACACTCGGCCGTGATCCGATATTCTGAGTCTGGGGAGGTTCCGTCTTATGTCTGCAGCGCCTGGGATCTCCTAGCAGCCTTCCGCGTGTCTTCAACTAGTGTCTAATTGTGCGGGATGCCGGGGAAAGGCGGGGGTTGGGTTGGAAAAGCAGGTAGCATCTAGTGCATGCCCCCGGACAGGGGAGGAAATTAGCGGACTTCCCCCTGCCAGGCAACACCGGTGACACCTGGCAACTGAATGGAAGTCTGCCCCAAACATCCCTCACACGCTCGGCCTTGTTCCGGAATTCTGAATGTGGGGAGTATGCGTCTTCAGCCTGCAGCGCCTGGGATCTCGTAGGAGAACTCCACGTGTCTTCCCCGAGTGTCTCATATTGAGGGCTTACGGCGAAAGGCAGGGGTAGGCCTGGAAATGCAGTTAGCATCTAGTGCCTCCCCCTGGACAGGGGATGTAATTAGCTGACTTCCCCCTGCCAGGCAACACCTGTGACACCAGGCAGCTGCGTGGAGGTCGGCCCAAAACCTCCCCCACACACACGGTCGTGTTCCGGAATTCTGAGTGTGGGGAGGTTCCTTCGTCTGTTTGCAGCGCCTTGGATCTCCTAGGAGCCCTCCACGTGTCTTCCCCGAGTGTCTCCAAGTGCGGGCTTCCAGGGAAATGCGGGGATGGGCTGGACATGCAGGTAGAATGTAGTGCCTCCCCATTGACAGGGGAGGTAATTTGCGGATTCCCCCTGCCAGGCAACACCTGTGACACCTGGCAACTGCATGGAAGTCTGCCCCAAACATCCCTCACACACTCGGCCGTGTTCCGGTATTCTGACAGTGCGGAGGTTGCGTCTTCTGTCGGCAGCGCCTGAGATCCCTTAGGAGCAGTCCGCCTGTCTTCCCCGAGTGTATCCTAGTGCGGGCTGCCAGGGAAATGTGGGGGTTGGGCTGGAAATGCAGGTAGAATCTAGTGACTCCCACTGGACAGGGGAGGTAATTAGCGGAATTCCCCCTTTCAGGCAACACCTGTGACCCCTGGCAGCTGCGTGGAGGTTGGCCCCAAACTTCCCCACACTATCGGATGTTTTCCGGAATTCTGAGTGTGGGGAGGATCCGTCATTAGTCTGCAGAGCCTGGGATCTTCTAGGAGCCCGCCGCGTGTCTTCCCCTAGTGTCTCTTAGTGCGGGATTCCGGGGAAATGCGGGGGTATGGCTGGAAATGCAGGTAGCATCAAGTGCCTCCCCCTGGACAGGGGAGGTAATTAGCGGAATTCACCCTGCCAGGCAACACCTGTGACACCAGGCAGCTGCGTGGATTGCGGCCCCAAACCTCCCCCACACACTCAGCCATGATCCGGAATTCTGAGTCTGGGGAGGTTCCGTCTTCTGTCTGCAGCGCCTGGGATCTACTAGGAGCCCTTCGCGTGTATTCCCCGAGTGTCTCATATTGCGTGCTTACGGCGAAAGGCAGGGGTAGGCCTGGAAATGCAGGTACCATCTAGTGCCTCTCCCTGGACAGGGGAGGTAGTTAGCGGACTTCCCCCTGCCAGGCAACACCTGTGACACCAGGCAGCTGCGTGGAGTGCGGCCCGAATCCTCCCCCACACACTCGGCCATTATCCAGATTTCTGAGTGTGGGGAGGTTACGTCATCTGTCTGCAGCGCCTATGATCCCCTAGGAGCCCTCCGCGTGTCTTTCCCTAGTGTCTCTTAGTGCGGGATGCCGGGGAAAGGCGGGGGTTTGGCTGGAAATGCAGGTAGTATCTAGTGCCTCCCCCTGGACTGGGGAGGTTATTAGCGTACTTCCCCCTTTCATGCAACACCTGTGACCACTGGCAGCTGCGTGGAGGTTGGCCCCAAACTTCCCCACACTATCGGATTTGTTCCGGAATTCTGAGTGTGGGGAGGTTCCGTCTTCAGTCTGCAGCGCCTGGGATCTTCTAGGAGCCCGCCGAGTGTCTTCCCCTAGTGTCTCTTAGTGCGGGATGCCGGGGAAATGCGGGGGTTGGGCTGGAAATGCAGGTAGCATCAAGTGCCTCCCCCTGGACAGGGGAGGTAATTAGCGGAATTCACCCTGCCAGGCAACACCTGTGAGACCAGGCAGCTTCGTGGAGGGTGGCCGTAAACCTCCCCGACATCCTCGGCCGTGTTCCGGAATTCTGAGTGTGGTGATGTTCCGTCTTCTGTCTGCAGTGCCTGGGAACTCCTGGGACCCTCCGACTCTCTTCCCCGAGTTTATCCTAGTGCGGGCTGCCAGGGAAAGTCCCGGTTTGTGCTGGAAATTCAGGTAGCATCTAGTGCCTCCCCCCCGACAGGGGAGATAATTAGCGGAATTCCCCCTGCCATGAAACACTTGTGACACCAGGCAGCTACGTGGAGTGCGGCCTCAAACATCCCCCACTCACTAGGCCGTGTTCCGGAATTCTGAGTGTGGGGAGGTTCCGTCTTCTGTCTGCAGCGCCTGGGATCTACTAGGAGCCCTCCACGTGTCTTCCCCGAGTGTTTCCTAGTGCGGGCTTTCGGGGAAAAGTGGGGGTTTGCCTGGAAATTCAGGTAGCACCTAGTGCCTCCAGCTGAACAGGGGACGTAATTACTGGACTTCCCCCTGCCAAGCAACACCTATAACACCAGGCAGCTTCGTGGAGGGCGGCCCCAAACCTCCCCCACACACTCGGCCGTGTTCTGGTATTATGAGTGTGGGGAGGTTCCGTCTTCTGTCTGCAGCGCCTGTTATCACCTAGGAGCCCTCCGCGTGTCTTCCCCTATTTTCTCTTTGTGCGGGATGCCAGGGAAAGGCGGGGGTTGGGCTGGAAATGCAGGTAGCATCTAGTGACTCCCCCTGGACAGGGGAGTTAATTAGCGGACTTCCCCCTACCAGGCAACACCTGTGACACCAAGCAGCTGCGTGGAGTTTGGCCCTAAACCTCCCCGACATACTCGACCGTGTTCCGGAATTCTGTATGTGGGGATGTTCCGTCTTCTGTCTGCAGCTCCTGTTAACTCCTGGAGCCCTCCGCCTCTCTTCCCCGAGTGTCCCCTTGTATGGGCTGACGGCGAAATGCCGGGGTTGTGCTGGAAATTCAGGTAGCATCTAGTGCCTCCCCCTGGAAAGGGGAGGTAATTAGCGGACTTCCCCCTGCCAGGCAACACCTCTGACACCAGGCAGCTTCGAAGAGGACAGCCCCAAACCTCCCCCACACACTCGGCCGTGATCCGGAATTCTGAGTCTGGGGAGGTTCCGTCTTATGTCTGCAGCGCCTGGGATCTCCTAGCAGCCTTCCGCGTGTCTTCAACTAGTGTCTAATTGTGCGGGATGCCGGGGAAAGGCGGGGGTTGGGTTGGAAAAGCAGGTAGCATCTAGTGCCTCCCCCTGGACAGGGGAGGTAATTAGCGGACTGCCCACTGCAATATAACACCTGTGACACCAGGCAGCTGCGTGGAGCGTGGCACCAAACCTCCCCCACACTCTCGGGCGTGTTCCAGAATTCTGAGATTGGGGAGGTTCCGTCTTCTGTCTGCAGCGCCTGGGAAATCCTAGGAGCCCTCCGCGTGACTTCCCCGAGTGTCTCCGTGTGCGGAGTCACGGGGAAAGGCGGGGTTTGGGCTGGATAAGCAGGTAGCATCTAGTTTCTCCTCATGGACAGGGGAGGTAATTAGCAGATTTCCCCCTGCAATGCAACACCTGTGACGGCAGGCAGCTTCGTTGAGGGCGGCCCCAATCCTCCCCCACACACTCGGCCGTGTTCCGGTATTCTGACAGTGCGGAGGTTCCGTCTTCTGTCGGCAGCGCCTGAGATCCCTTAGGAGCAGTCCGCCTGTCTTCCCCGAGTGTATCCTAGTGCGGGCTGCCAGGGAAATGCGGGGGTTGGGCTGGAAATGCAGGTAGAATCTAGTGCCTCCCCCTGGACAGGGGAGGTAATTAGCGGAATTCCCCCTGCCAGGCAACACCTGTGACACCAGGCAGCTGCGTGGATTGCGGCCACTATCCTCCCCCACACACTCGGCCGTGATCCGGAATTCTGACTGTGGGGAGGTTCCGTCTTCTGTCTGCAGCGGCTGGGATCTCCTAGGAGCCCTCAGCGAGTATTCCCCGAGTGTCTCTTAGTGCGGGTTTCAATGGAAAGCGGGGCATGGGTTGGGAATGCAAGTAGCATCTAGTGCATCCTCCTGGATATGGGAGGTAATTAGCGGAATTCCCCCTGCCATGCAACACCTGTGACACCAGGCAGCTGCGTGGGGGTCTGCCCCAAACCTCCCCCACACACTCGGCCGTGTTACGGAATTCTGAGTGTTTGGAGGATCCGTCTTCTGTCTGCAGTGTCTGGGATCTCCTAGGAGCCATCCACGTGTCTTCCCCGAGTGTATCATAGTGCGGGCTGCCGGGGAAGTGCGGGAGTTGTGCTGGAAATGCAGGAAGAATCTAGTGACTCCCCTTGGACAGAGGATATATTTAGCGGAATTCTACCTGCCAGGCAACAGCTGTGACACCTGGCAGCTGCGTGAAGGGAGGCCCCATACCTCCCCCACACACTGGGCCGTGTACCGGAATTCTGACTGTGGGGAGGTTTCGTCTTCTGTCTGCAGCGCCTGAGAACTCCTAGGAGCCATCCGCGTTTCTTTCCTGAGTGTCTCCTAGTGCGGGCTGCCGGGGAAATGCGGGGGTTTGGCTGGAAATGCAGGTAGCATCTAGTGCCTCCCCCTGGACATGGGAGGTAATTAGCTGACTTCTCCCTGCTAGGCAACACCTGTGACACCAGGCAACTGCGTGGAGGGTGGCCCCAAACCTCCCCGACACACTCGGCCTTGTTCTGGAATTCTGAGTGTGGGGAGGTTCCGTCTTCTGTCTGCAGCGCCTGGGATCTCCTAGGAGCCCTCCGCGTGTCTTCCCCGAGTGTCTCCTAGTGCGGGCTGCCGGGGAAATGCGGGGATAGTGCTGGAAATGCAGGTAGCATCTAGTGCCTCCAGCTGGACAGTGGAGGTAATTAGCGGAATTCCCCCTGCCAGGCAACACCTGTGACACCAGGCAGCTGCGTGGAGTTCGGCCCCAAATCTCCCCCACACACTCGGTCGTGTTCCGGAATTCTGAGTGTGGGGAGGTTCCTTCGTCTGTTTGCAGCACCTGGGATCTCCTAGGAGCCCTCCACGTGTCTTCCCCGAGTGTCTCCGAGTGCGGGCTTCCAGGGAAATGCGGGGATGGGCTGGACATGCAGGTAGCATGTAGTGCCTCCCCCTTGACAGGGGAGGTAATTTGCGGATTCCCCCTGCCAGGCAACACCTGTGACACCTGGCAACTGCATGGAAGTCTGCCCCAAACATCCCTCACACACTCGGCCGTGTTCCGGAATTCTGAGAGTTGGGAGTATTCGTCTTCTGCCTGCAGCGCCAGGGACCTCCTAGGAGAACTCCGCGTGTCTTCCCCGAGTGTCTCATATTGAGGGCTTACGGTGAAAGGCAGGGGTAGGCCTGAAAATGCAGTTAGCATCTAGTGCCTCCCACTGGACAGGGGATGTAATTAGCTGACTTCCCCCTGCCAGGCAACACCTGTGACACCAGGCATCTACGTGGAGTTCGGACCCATACCTCCCCCACACACTCGGTCGTGTTCCGGAATTCTGAGTGTGGGGAGGTTCCTTCGTCTGTTTGCAGCGCCTGGGATCTCCTAGGAGCCCTCCACGTGTCTTCCCCGAGTGTCTCCGAGCGCGGGCTTCCAGGGAAATGAGGGGATGGGCTGGACATGCAGGTAGCATGTAGTGCCTCCACCTTGACAGGGGAGGTAATTAGCGGATTCCCCCTGCCAGGCAACACCTGTGACACCTGGCAGCTGCGTGGAGGTCGGCCCCAATCCTCCCCCACACACTCGGCCGTGATCCGGAATTCTGAGTGTGGGGAGGTTCCGTCTTCTGTCGGCAGCGACTGGGATCTCCTAGGAGCCCTCAGCGAGTATTCCCCGAGTGTCTCTTAGTGTGGGCTTCAATGGAAAGCGTGGCATGGGTTGGGAATGCAGGTAGCATCTAGTGCATCCCCCTGGACAGGGGAAGTAGTTAGCGGAATTCCCCATGCCAGGCAACACCTGTGACACCAGGCAGCTGCGTGGATTGCGGCCCCAAACCTCCCCCACACACTCGGCCGTGATCCGGAATTCTGAGTGTGGGGAGGATCCGTCTTCTGTCTGCAGCGACTGGGATCTCCTTGGAGCCCTCTGCGAGTATTTCCCGAGTGTCTCCTAGTGCGGGCTGCAATGGAACAGCGGGGGATGTGTTTTGAATGCAGGTAGCATCTAGTGCATCCTCCTGGACAAGGGAGGTAATTACAGGATTTCCCCCTACCATGCAACACCTGTGACACCAGACAGCTGCGTGGAGGTCTGAAACAAACCTCCCACACACACTCGGCCGTGTTCCGAAATTTTGAGTGTGGGGAGGTTCCGTCGTCTGTTTGCAGCGCCTGGTATCTCCTAGGAGCCCTCCGCGTGTCTTCTCCGAGTGTTTCCTAGTGCGGGCTGCCGGGGAAATGTGGGGGTTTGGCTGGAAAATCAGGTAGCACCTAGTGCCTCCAGCTGAACAGGGGACGTAATTAGCGGACTTCCCCCTGCCAAGCAACACCTATAACACCAGGCAGCTTCATGGAGGTCGGCCCCAAACCTACCCCACACACTCGGCCGTGTTCCGGTATTATGAGTTTGGGGAGGTTCCGTCTTCTGTCTGCAGCGCCTATGATCTCCTAGGAGCCTTCCGCGTGTCTTCCCCTATTGTCTCTTTGTGCGGGATGCAAGGGAAAGGCGGGGGTTGGGCTGGTAATGCAGGTAGCATCTAGTGACTCCCCCTGGACAGGGGAGGTAATTAGCGGAATTCCCCCTGCCAGGCAACACCTGTGACACCAGGCAGCTGCGTGGATTGCGGCCACTATCCTCCCCCACACACTCGGCCGTGATCCGGAATTCTGACTTTGGGGAGGTTCCGTCTTCTGTCTGCAGCGGCTGGGATCTCCTAGGAGCCCTCAGCGAGTATTCCCCGAGTGTCTCTTAGTGCGGGTTTCAATGGAAAGCGGGGCATGGGTTGGGAATGCAGGTAGCATCTAGTGCATCCTCCTGGATAAGGGAGGTAATTAGCGGAATTCCCCCTGCCATGCAACACCTGTGACACCAGGCAGCTGCGTGGGGGTCTGCCCCAAACCTCCCCCACACACTCGGCCGTGTTACGGAATTCTGAGTGTTTGGAGGATCCGTCTTCTGTCTGCAGTGTCTGGGATCTCCTAGGAGCCATCCACGTGTCTTCCCCGAGTGTATCATAGTGCGGGCTGCCGGGGAAGTGCGGGAGTTGTGCTGGAAATGCAGGAAGAATCTAGTGACTCCCCTTGGACAGAGGATATATTTAGCGGAATTCTACCTGCCAGGCAACACCTGTGACACCTGGCAGCTGCGTGAAGGGAGGCCCCATACCTCCCCCACACACTGGGCCGTGTACCGGAATTCTGACTGTGGGGAGGTTTCGTCTTCTGTCTGCAGCGCCTGAGAACTCCTAGGAGCCATCCGCGTTTCTTTCCTGAGTGTCTCCTAGTGCGGGCTGCCGGGGAAATGCGGGGGTTTGGCTGGAAATGCAGGTAGCATCTAGTGCCTCCCCCTGGACATGGGAGGTAATTAGCTGACTTCTCCCTGCTAGGCAACACCTGTGACACCAGGCAACTGCGTGGAGGGTGGCCCCAAACCTCCCCGACACACTCGGCCTTGTTCTGGAATTCTGAGTGTGGGGAGGTTCCGTCTTCTGTCTGCAGCGCCTGGGATCTCCTAGGAGCCCTCCGCGTGTCTTCCCCGAGTGTCTCCTAGTGCGGGCTGCCGGGGAAATGCGGGGATAGTGCTGGAAATGCAGGTAGCATCTAGTGCCTCCAGCTGGACAGTGGAGGTAATTAGCGGAATTCCCCCTGCCAGGCAACACCTGTGACACCAGGCAGCTGCGTGGAGTTCGGCCCCAAATCTCCCCCACACACTCGGTCGTGTTCCGGAATTCTGAGTGTGGGGAGGTTCCTTCGTCTGTTTGCAGCACCTGGGATCTCCTAGGAGCCCTCCACGTGTCTTCCCCGAGTGTCTCCGAGTGCGGGCTTCCAGGGAAATGCGGGGATGGGCTGGACATGCAGGTAGCATGTAGTGCCTCCCCCTTGACAGGGGAGGTAATTTGCGGATTCCCCCTGCCAGGCAACACCTGTGACACCTGGCAACTGCATGGAAGTCTGCCCCAAACATCCCTCACACACTCGGCCGTGTTCCGGAATTCTGAGAGTTGGGAGTATTCGTCTTCAGCCTGCAGCGCCAGGGACCTCCTAGGAGAACTCCGCGTGTCTTCCCCGAGTGTCTCATATTGAGGGCTTACGGTGAAAGGCAGGGGTAGGCCTGAAAATGCAGTTAGCATCTAGTGCCTCCCACTGGACAGGGGATGTAATTAGCTGACTTCCCCCTGCCAGGCAACACCTGTGACACCAGGCATCTACGTGGAGTTCGGACCCATACCTCCCCCACACACTCGGTCGTGTTCCGGAATTCTGAGTGTGGGGAGGTTCCTTCGTCTGTTTGCAGCGCCTGGGATCTCCTAGGAGCCCTCCACGTGTCTTCCCCGAGTGTCTCCGAGCGCGGGCTTCCAGGGAAATGAGGGGATGGGCTGGACATGCAGGTAGCATGTAGTGCCTCCACCTTGACAGGGGAGGTAATTAGCGGATTCCCCCTGCCAGGCAACACCTGTGACACCTGGCAGCTGCGTGGAGGTCGGCCCCAATCCTCCCCCACACACTCGGCCGTGATCCGGAATTCTGAGTGTGGGGAGGTTCCGTCTTCTGTCGGCAGCGACTGGGATCTCCTAGGAGCCCTCAGCGAGTATTCCCCGAGTGTCTCTTAGTGTGGGCTTCAATGGAAAGCGTGGCATGGGTTGGGAATGCAGGTAGCATCTAGTGCATCCCCCTGGACAGGGGAAGTAGTTAGCGGAATTCCCCATGCCAGGCAACACCTGTGACACCAGGCAGCTGCGTGGATTGCGGCCCCAAACCTCCCCCACACACTCGGCCGTGATCCGGAATTCTGAGTGTGGGGAGGATCCGTCTTCTGTCTGCAGCGACTGGGATCTCCTTGGAGCCCTCTGCGAGTATTTCCCGAGTGTCTCCTAGTGCGGGCTGCAATGGAACAGCGGGGGATGTGTTTTGAATGCAGGTAGCATCTAGTGCATCCTCCTGGACAAGGGAGGTAATTACAGGATTTCCCCCTACCATGCAACACCTGTGACACCAGACAGCTGCGTGGAGGTCTGAAACAAACCTCCCACACACACTCGGCCGTGTTCCGAAATTTTGAGTGTGGGGAGGTTCCGTCGTCTGTTTGCAGCGCCTGGGATCTCCTAGGAGCCCTCCGCGTGTCTTCTCCGAGTGTTTCCTAGTGCGGGCTGCCGGGGAAATGTGGGGGTTTGGCTGGAAAATCAGGTAGCACCTAGTGCCTCCAGCTGAACAGGGGACGTAATTAGCGGACTTCCCCCTGCCAAGCAACACCTATAACACCAGGCAGCTTCATGGAGGTCGGCCCCAAACCTACCCCACACACTCGGCCGTGTTCCGGTATTATGAGTTTGGGGAGGTTCCGTCTTCTGTCTGCAGCGCCTATGATCTCCTAGGAGCCTTCCGCGTGTCTTCCCCTATTGTCTCTTTGTGCGGGATGCAAGGGAAAGGCGGGGGTTGGGCTGGTAATGCAGGTAGCATCTAGTGACTCCCCCTGGAAATGGGAGGCAATTAGCGGAATTCCCCCTGCCATGCAACACCTGTGACACCAGGCAGCTGCGTGGGGGTCTGCCCCAAACCTCCCCCACACACTCGGCCGTGTTCCGGAATTCTGAGTGTTTGGAGGATCCGTCTTCTGTCTGCAGTGTCTGGGATCTCCTAGGAGCCATCCACGTGTCTTCCCCGAGTGTATCATAGTGCGGGCTGCCGGGGAATAGCGGGAGTTGTGCTGGAAATGCAGGAAGAATCTAGTGACTCCCCTTGGACAGAGGATATATTTAGCGGAATTCTACCTGCCAGGCAACAGCTGTGACACCTGGCAGCTGCGTGAAGGGAGGTCCCATACCTCCCCCACACACTGGGCCGTGTTCCGGAATTCTGACTGTGGGGAGGTTTCGTCTTCTGTCTGCAGCGCCTGAGAACTCCTAGGAGCCGTCCGCGTTTCTTTCCTGAGTGTCTCCTAGTGCGAGCTGCCGGGGAAATGCGGGGGTTTGGCTGGAAATGCAGGTAGCATCTAGTGCCTCCCCCTGGACAGGGGAGGTAATTAGCGGAATTCACCCTGCCAGGCAACACCTGTGAGACCAGGCAGCTTCGTGGAGGGTGGCCGTAAACCTCCCCGACATCCTCGGCCGTGTTCCGGAATTCTGAGTGTGGTGATGTTCCGTCTTCTGTCTGCAGTGCCTGGGAACTCCTGGGACCCTCCGACTCTCTTCCCCGAGTTTATCCTAGTGCGGGCTGCCAGGGAAAGTCCCGGTTTGTGCTGGAAATTCAGGTAGCATCTAGTGCCTCCCCCCCGACAGGGGAGATAATTAGCGGAATTCCCCCTGCCATGAAACACCTGTGACACCAGGCAGCTACGTGGAGTGCGGCCTCAAACATCCCCCACTCACTAGGCCGTGTTCCTGAATTCTGAGTGTGGGGAGGTTCCGTCTTCTGTCTGCAGCGCCTGGGATCTACTAGGAGCCCTCCGCGTGTCTTCCCCGAGTGTTTCCTAGTGCGGGCTTTCGGGGAAAAGTGGGGGTTTGTCTGGAAATTCAGGTAGCACCCAGTGCCTCCAGCTGAACAGGGGACGTAATTACTGGACTTCCCCCTGCCAAGCAACACCTATAACACCAGGCAGCTTCGTGGAGGGCGGCCCCAAACCTCCCCCACACACTCGGCCGTGTTCTGGTATTATGAGTGTGGGGAGGTTCCGTCTTCTGTCTGCAGCGCCTGTTATCACCTAGGAGCCCTCCGCGTGTCTTCCCCTATTGTCTATTTGTGCGGGATGCCAGGGAAAGGCGGGGGTTGGGCTGGAAATGCAGGTAGCATCTAGTGACTCCCCCTGGACAGGGGAGTTAATTAGCGGACTTCCCCCTACCAGGCAACACCTGTGACACCAAGCAGCTGCGTGGAGTTTGGCCCTAAACCTCCCCGACATACTCGACCGTGTTCCGGAATTCTGTATGTGGGGATGTTCCGTCTTCTGTCTGCAGCTCCTGTTAACTCCTGGAGCCCTCCGCCTCTCTTCCCCGAGTGTCCCCTTGTATGGGCTGACGGCGAAATGCCGGGGTTGTGCTGGAAATTCAGGTAGCATCTAGTGCCTCCCCCTGGAAAGGGGAGGTAATTAGCGGACTTCCCCCTGCCAGGCAACACCTCTGACACCAGGCAGCTTCGTAGAGGACAGCCCCAAACCTCCCCCACACACTCGGCCGTGATCCGGAATTCTGAGTCTGGGGAGGTTCCGTCTTATGTCTGCAGCGCCTGGGATCTCCTAGCAGCCTTCCGCGTGTCTTCAACTAGTGTCTAATTGTGCGGGATGCCGGGGAAAGGCGGGGGTTGGGTTGGAAAAGCAGGTAGCATCTAGTGCCTCCCCCTGGACAGGGGAGGTAATTAGCGGACTGCCCACTGCAATATAACACCTGTGACACCAGGCAGCTGCGTGGAGCGTGGCACCAAACCTCCCCCACACTCTCGGGCGTGTTCCAGAATTTTGAGATTGGGGAGGTTCCGTCTTCTGTCTGCAGCGCCTGGGAAATCCTAGGAGCCCTCCGCGTGACTTCCCCGGTGTCTCCGTGTGCGGAGTCACGGGGAAAGGCGGGGTTTGGGCTGGATAAGCAGGTAGCATCTAGTTTCTCCTCATGGACAGGGGAGGTAATTAGCAGATTTCCCCCTGCAATGCAACACCTGTGACGGCAGGCAGCTTCGTTGAGGGCGGCCCCAATCCTCCCCCACACACTCGGCCGTGTTCCGGTATTCTGACAGTGCGGAGGTTCCGTCTTCTGTCGGCAGCGCCTGAGATCCCTTAGGAGCAGTCCGCCTGTCTTCCCCGAGTGTATCCTAGTGCGGGCTGCCAGGGAAATGCGGGGGTTGGGCTGGAAATGCAGGTAGAATCTAGTGCCTCCCCCTGGACAGGGGAGGTAATTAGCGGAATTCCCCCTGCCAGGCAACACCTGTGACACCAGGCAGCTGCGTGGATTGCGGCCACTATCCTCCCCCACACACTCGGCCGTGATCCGGAATTCTGACTGTGGGGAGGTTCCGTCTTCTGTCTGCAGCGGCTGGGATCACCTAGGAGCCCTCAGCGAGTATTCCCCGAGTGTCTCTTAGTGCGGGTTTCAATGGAAAGCGGGGCATGGGTTGGGAATGCAGGTAGCATCTAGTGCATCCTCCTGGATAAGGGAGGTAATTAGCGGAATTCCCCCTGCCATGCAACACCTGTGACACCAGGCAGCTGCGTGGGGGTCTGCCCCAAACCTCCCCCACACACTCGGCCGTGTTACGGAATTCTGAGTGTTTGGAGGATCCGTCTTCTGTCTGCAGTGTCTGGGATCTCCTAGGAGCCATCCACGTGTCTTCCCCGAGTGTATCATAGTGCGGGCTGCCGGGGAAGTGCGGGAGTTGTGCTGGAAATGCAGGAAGAATCTAGTGACTCCCCTTGGACAGAGGATATATTTAGCGGAATTCTACCTGCCAGGCAACAGCTGTGACACCTGGCAGCTGCGTGAAGGGAGGCCCCATACCTCCCCCACACACTGGGCCGTGTACCGGAATTCTGACTGTGGGGAGGTTTCGTCTTCTGTCTGCAGCGCCTGAGAACTCCTAGGAGCCATCCGCGTTTCTTTCCTGAGTGTCTCCTAGTGCGGGCTGCCGGGGAAATGCGGGGGTTTGGCTGGAAATGCAGGTAGCATCTAGTGCCTCCCCCTGGACATGGGAGGTAATTAGCTGACTTCTCCCTGCTAGGCAACACCTGTGACACCAGGCAACTGCGTGGAGGGTGGCCCCAAACCTCCCCGACACACTCGGCCTTGTTCTGGAATTCTGAGTGTGGGGAGGTTCCGTCTTCTGTCTGCAGCGCCTGGGATCTCCTAGGAGCCCTCCGCGTGTCTTCCCCGAGTGTCTCCTAGTGCGGGCTGCCGGGGAAATGCGGGGATAGTGCTGGAAATGCAGGTAGCATCTAGTGCCTCCAGCTGGACAGTGGAGGTAATTAGCGGAATTCCCCCTGCCAGGCAACACCTGTGACACCAGGCAGCTGCGTGGAGTTCGGCCCCAAATCTCCCCCACACACTCGGTCGTGTTCCGGAATTCTGAGTGTGGGGAGGTTCCTTCGTCTGTTTGCAGCACCTGGGATCTCCTAGGAGCCCTCCACGTGTCTTCCCCGAGTGTCTCCGAGTGCGGGCTTCCAGGGAAATGCGGGGATGGGCTGGACATGCAGGTAGCATGTAGTGCCTCCCCCTTGACAGGGGAGGTAATTTGCGGATTCCCCCTGCCAGGCAACACCTGTGACACCTGGCAACTGCATGGAAGTCTGCCCCAAACATCCCTCACACACTCGGCCGTGTTCCGGAATTCTGAGAGTTGGGAGTATTCGTCTTCAGCCTGCAGCGCCAGGGACCTCCTAGGAGAACTCCGCGTGTCTTCCCCGAGTGTCTCATATTGAGGGCTTACGGCGAAAGGCAGGGGTAGGCCTGAAAATGCAGTTAGCATCTAGTGCCTCCCACTGGACAGGGGATGTAATTAGCTGACTTCCCCCTGCCAGGCAACACCTGTGACACCAGGCATCTACGTGGAGTTCGGACCCATACCTCCCCCACACACTCGGTCGTGTTCCGGAATTCTGAGTGTGGGGAGGTTCCTTCGTCTGTTTGCAGCGCCTGGGATCTCCTAGGAGCCCTCCACGTGTCTTCCCCGAGTGTCTCCGAGCGCGGGCTTCCAGGGAAATGAGGGGATGGGCTGGACATGCAGGTAGCATGTAGTGCCTCCACCTTGACAGGGGAGGTAATTAGCGGATTCCCCCTGCCAGGCAACACCTGTGACACCTGGCAGCTGCGTGAATGTCGGCCCCAATCCTCCCCCACACACTCGGCCGTGATCCGGAATTCTGAGTGTGGGGAGGTTCCGTCTTCTGTCGGCAGCGACTGGGATCTCCTAGGAGCCCTCAGCGAGTATTCCCCGAGTGTCTCTTAGTGTGGGCTTCAATGGAAAGCGTGGCATGGGTTGGGAATGCAGGTAGCATCTAGTGCATCCCCCTGGACAGGGGAAGTAGTTAGCGGAATTCCCCATGCCAGGCAACACCTGTGACACCAGGCAGCTGCGTGGATTGCGGCCCCAAACCTCCCCCACACACTCGGCCGTGATCCGGAATTCTGAGTGTGGGGAGGATCCGTCTTCTGTCTGCAGCGACTGGGATCTCCTTGGAGCCCTCTGCGAGTATTTCCCGAGTGTCTCCTAGTGCGGGCTGCAATGGAACAGCGGGGGATGTGTTTTGAATGCAGGTAGCATCTAGTGCATCCTCCTGGACAAGGGAGGTAATTACAGGATTTCCCCCTACCATGCAACACCTGTGACACCAGACAGCTGCGTGGAGGTCTGAAACAAACCTCCCACACACACTCGGCCGTGTTCCGAAATTTTGAGTGTGGGGAGGTTCCGTCGTCTGTTTGCAGCGCCTGGGATCTCCTAGGAGCCCTCCGCGTGTCTTCTCCGAGTGTTTCCTAGTGCGGGCTGCCGGGGAAATGTGGGGGTTTGGCTGGAAAATCAGGTAGCACCTAGTGCCCTCCAGCTGAACAGGGGACGTAATTAGCGGACTTCCCCCTGCCAAGCAACACCTATAACACCAGGCAGCTTCATGGAGGTCGGCCCCAAACCTACCCCACACACTCGGCCGTGTTCCGGTATTATGAGTTTGGGGAGGTTCCGTCTTCTGTCTGCAGCGCCTATGATCTCCTAGGAGCCTTCCGCGTGTCTTCCCCTATTGTCTCTTTGTGCGGGATGCAAGGGAAAGGCGGGGGTTGGGCTGGTAATGCAGGTAGCATCTAGTGACTCCCCCTGGAAATGGGAGGCAATTAGCGGAATTCCCCCTGCCATGCAACACCTGTGACACCAGGCAGCTGCGTGGGGGTCTGCCCCAAACCTCCCCCACACACTCGGCCGTGTTACGGAATTCTGAGTGTTTGGAGGATCCGTCTTCTGTCTGCAGTGTCTGGGATCTCCTAGGAGCCATCCACGTGTCTTCCCCGAGTGTATCATAGTGCGGGCTGCCGGGGAATAGCGGGAGTTGTGCTGGAAATGCAGGAAGAATCTAGTGACTCCCCTTGGACAGAGGATATATTTAGCGGAATTCTACCTGCCAGGCAACAGCTGTGACACCTGGCAGCTGCGTGAAGGGAGGTCCCATACCTCCCCCACACACTGGGCCGTGTTCCGGAATTCTGACTGTGGGGAGGTTTCGTCTTCTGTCTGCAGCGCCTGAGAACTCCTAGGAGCCGTCCGCGTTTCTTTCCTGAGTGTCTCCTAGTGCGAGCTGCCGGGGAAATGCGGGGGTTTGGCTGGAAATGCAGGTAGCATCTAGTGCCTCCCCCTGGACAGGGGAGGTAATTAGCTGACTTCTCCCGGCTAGGCAACACCTGTGACACCAGGCAACTGCGTGGAGTGTGGCCCCAAACCTCCCCCACACATTCGGCCATGATCCGGAATTCTGAGTGTGGGGATGTTCCGTCTTCTGTCTGCAGTGCCTGGGAACTCCTGGGACCCTCCGACTCTCTTCCCCGAGTTTATCCTAGTGCGGGCTGCCAGGGAAAGTCCCGGTTTGTGCTGGAAATTCAGGTAGCATCTAGTGCCTCCCCCTTGACAGGGGAGGTAATTAGCGGAATTCCCCCTGCCATGAAACACCTGTGACACCAGGCAGCTACGTGGAGTGCGGCCTCAAACATCCCCCACTCACTAGGCCGTGTTCCCGAATTCTGAGTGTGGGGAGGTTCCGTCTTCTGTCTGCAGCGCCTGTTATCACCTAGGAGCCCTCCGCGTGTCTTCCCCTATTGTCTCTTTGTGCGGGATGCCAGGGAAAGGCGGGGGTTGGGCTGGAAATGCAGGTAGCATCTAGTGACTCCCCCTGGACAGGGGAGTTAATTAGCGGACTTCCCCCTACCAGGCAACACCTGTGACACCAAGCAGCTGCGTGGAGTTTGGCCCTAAACCTCCCCGACATACTCGACCGTGTTCCGGAATTCTGTATGTGGGGATGTTCCGTCTTCTGTCTGCAGCTCCTGTTAACCTCCTGGAGCCCTCCGCCTCTCTTCCCCGAGTGTCCCCTTGTATGGGCTGACGGCGAAATGCCGGGGTTGTGCTGGAAATTCAGGTAGCATCTAGTGCCTCCCCCTGGAAAGGGGAGGTAATTAGCGGACTTCCCCCTGCCAGGCAACACCTCTGACACCAGGCAGCTTCGTAGAGGACAGCCCCAAACCTCCCCCACACACTCGGCCGTGATCCGATATTCTGAGTCTGGGGAGGTTCCGTCTTATGTCTGCAGCGCCTGGGATCTCCTAGCAGCCTTCCGCGTGTCTTCAACTAGTGTCTAATTGTGCGGGATGCCGGGGAAAGGCGGGGGTTGGGTTGGAAAAGCAGGTAGCATCTAGTGCATGACCCGGACAGGGGAGGAAATTAGCGGACTTCCCCCTGCCAGGCAACACCGGTGACACCTGGCAGCTGAATGGAAGTCTGCCCCAAACATCCCTCACACGCTCGGCCGTGTTCCGGAATTCTGAGAGTGGGGAGTATGCGTCTTCAGCCTGCAGCGCCTGGTATCTACTAGCAGCCTTCCGCGTGTCTTCACCTAGTGTCTAATTGTGCGGGATGCCGGGGAAAGGCGGGGGTTGGGTTGGAAAAGCAGGTAGCATCTAGTGCATGCCCCCGGACAGGGGAGGAAATTAGCGGACTTCCCCTTGCCAGGCAACACCTGTGACACCAGGCAGCTGCGTGGAGGTCAGCCCCAAACCTCCCCCACACTCTCTTTCGTGTTCCGGAATTCTGAGTGTGGGGAGGTTCCTTCATCTGTTTGCAGCGCGTGGGATCTCCTAGGAGCCCTCCACGTGTCTTCCCCGACTGTCTCCGCGTGCGCGCTTCCAGGGAAATGCGGGGATGTGCTGGACATGCAGGTAGCATGTAGTGCCTCCCCCTTGACAGGGGAGGTAATTTGCGGATTCCCCCTGCCAGGCAACACCTGTGACACCTGGCAACTGCATGGAAGTCTGCCCCAAACATCCCTCACACACTCGGCCGTGTTCCGGAATTCTGAGAGTTGGGAGTATGCGTCTTCAGCCTGCAGCGCCTTGGATCTCCTAGGAGAACTCCGCGTGTCTTCCCCGAGTGTCTCATATTGAGGGCTTACGGCGAAAGGCAGGGGTAGGCCTGAAAATGCAGTTAGCATCTAGTGCCTCCCCCTGGACAGGGGATGTAATTATCTGACTTCCCCCTGCCAGGCAACACCTGTGACACCAGGCAGCTACGTGGAGTTCGGACCCATACCTCCCCCACACACTCGGTCGTATTCCGGAATTCTGAGTGTGGGGAGGTTCCTTCGTCTGTTTGCAGCGCCTGGGATCTCCTAGGAGCCCTCCACGTGTCTTCCCCGAGTGTCTCCGAGTGCGGGCTTCAATGGAAAGTGGGGCATGGGTTGGGAATGCAGGTAGCATCTAGTGCATCCTCCTGGACAAGGGAGGTAATTAGCGGAATTCCCCCTGCCATGCAACACCTGTGACACCAGGCAGCTGCGTGGGGGTCTGCCCCAAACCTCCCCCACACACTCGGCCGTGTTCCAGAATTCTGAGTGTTTGAAGGATCCGTCTTCTGTCTGCAGTGTCTGGGATCTCCTAGGAGCCATCCACGTGTATTCCCCGAGTGTATCATAGTGCGAGCTGCCGGGGAAGTGCGGGAGTTGTGCTGGAAATGCAGGAAGAATCTAGTGACTCCCCTTGGACAGAGGATATATTTAGCGGAATTCTACCTGCCAGGCAACAGCTGTGACACCTGGCAGCTGCGTGAAGGGAGGTCCCATACCTCCCCCACACACTGGGCCGTGTTCCGGAATTCTGACTGTGGGGAGGTTTCGTCTTCTGTCTGCAGCGCCTGAGAACTCCTAGGAGCCGTCCGCGTTTCTTTCCTGAGTGTCTCCTAGTGCGGGCTGCCGGGGAAATGCGGGGGTTTGGCTGGAAATGCAGGTAGCATCTAGTGCCTCCCCCTGGACATGGGAGGTAGTTAGCGGACTTCCCCCTGCCAGGCAACACCTGTGACACCAGGCAACTGCGTGGAGTGCGGCCCGAATCCTCCCCCACACACTCGGCCACTATCCAGATTTCTGAGTGTGGGGAGGTTACGTCATCTGTCTGCAGCGCCTATGATCCCCTAGGAGCCCTCCGCGTGTCTTTCCCTAGTGTCTCTTAGTGCGGGATGCCGGGGAAACGCGGGGGTTTGGCTGGAAATGCAGGTAGTATCTAGTGCCTCCCCCTGGACTGGGGAGGTTATTAGCGTACTTCCCCCTTTCATGCAACACCTGTGACCACTGGCAGCTGCGTGGAGGTTGGCCCCAAACTTCCCCACACTATCGGATATATTCCGGAATTCTGAGTGTGGGGAGGTTCCGTCTTCAGTCTGCAGCGCCTGGGATCTTCTAGGAGCCCGCCGCGTGTCTTCCCCTAGTGTCTCTTAGTGCGGGATGCCGGGGAAATGCGGGGGTTGGGCTGGAAATGCAGGTAGCATCAAGTGCCTCCCCCTGGACAGGGGAGGGTAATTAGCGGAATTCACCCTGCCAGGCAACACCTGTGAGACCAGGCAGCTTCGTGGAGGGTGGCCGTAAACCTCCCCGACATCCTCGGCCGTGTTCCGGAATTCTGAGTGTGGTGATGTTCCGTCTTCTGTCTGCAGTGCCTGGGAACTCCTGGGACCCTCCGACTCTCTTCCCCGAGTTTATCCTAGTGCGGGCTGCCAGGGAAAGTCCCGGTTTGTGCTGGAAATTCAGGTAGCATCTAGTGCCTCCCCCCCGACAGGGGAGATAATTAGCGGAATTCCCCCTGCCATGAAACACCTGTGACACCAGGCAGCTACGTGGAGTGCGGCCTCAAACATCCCCCACTCACTAGGCCGTGTTCCTGAATTCTGAGTGTGGGGAGGTTCCGTCTTCTGTCTGCAGCGCCTGGGATCTACTAGGAGCCCTCCGCGTGTCTTCCCCGAGTGTTTCCTAGTGCGGGCTTTCGGGGAAAAGTGGGGGTTTGTCTGGAAATTCAGGTAGCACCCAGTGCCTCCAGCTGAACAGGGGACGTAATTACTGGACTTCCCCCTGCCAAGCAACACCTATAACACCAGGCAGCTTCGTGGAGGGCGGCCCCAAACCTCCCCCACACACTCGGCCGTGTTCTGGTATTATGAGTGTGGGGAGGTTCCGTCTTCTGTCTGCAGCGCCTGTTATCACCTAGGAGCCCTCCGCGTGTCTTCCCCTATTGTCTCTTTGTGCGGGATGCCAGGGAAAGGCGGGGGTTGGGCTGGAAATGCAGGTAGCATCTAGTGACTCCCCCTGGACAGGGGAGTTAATTAGCGGACTTCCCCCTACCAGGCAACACCTGTGACACCAAGCAGCTGCGTGGAGTTTGGCCCTAAACCTCCCCGACATACTCGACCGTGTTCCGGAATTCTGTATGTGGGGATGTTCCGTCTTCTGTCTGCAGCTCCTGTTAACTCCTGGAGCCCTCCGCCTCTCTTCCCCGAGTGTCCCCTTGTATGGGCTGACGGCGAAATGCCGGGGTTGTGCTGGAAATTCAGGTAGCATCTAGTGCCTCCCCCTGGAAAGGGGAGGTAATTAGCGGACTTCCCCCTGCCAGGCAACACCTCTGACACCAGGCAGCTTCGTAGAGGACAGCCCCAAACCTCCCCCACACACTCGGCCGTGATCCGGAATTCTGAGTCTGGGGAGGTTCCGTCTTATGTCTGCAGCGCCTGGGATCTCCTAGCAGCCTTCCGCGTGTCTTCAACTAGTGTCTAATTGTGCGGGATGCCGGGGAAAGGCGGGGGGTTGGGTTGGAAAAGCAGGTAGCATCTAGTGCATGACCCGGACAGGGGAGGAAATTAGCGGACTTCCCCCTGCCAGGCAACACCTGTGACACCTGGCAACTGAATGGAAGTCTGCCCCAAACATCCCTCACACGCTCGGCCTTGTTCCGGAATTCTGAGAGTGGGGAGTATGCGTCTTCAGCCTGCAGCGCCTGGGATCTCGTAGGAGAACTCCGCGTGTCTTCCCCGAGTGTCTCATATTGAGGGCTTACGGCGAAAGGCAGGGGTAGGCCTGGAAATGCAGTTAGCATCTAGTGCCTCCCCCTGGGCAGGGGATGTAATTAGCTGACTTCCCCCTGCCAGGCAACACCTGTGACACCAGGCAGCTGCGTGGAGGTCGGCCCAAAACCTCCCCCACACACACGGTCGTGTTCCGGAATTCTGAGTGTGGGGAGGTTCCTTCGTCTGTTTGCAGCGCCTTGGATCTCCTAGGAGCCCTCCACGTGTCTTCCCCGAGTGTCTCCAAGTGCGGGCTTCCAGGGAAATGCGGGGATGGGCTGGACATGCAGGTAGAATGTAGTGCCTCCCCCTTGACAGGGGAGGTAATTTGCGGATTCCCCCTGCCAGGCAACACCTGTGACACCTGGCAACTGCATGGAAGTCTGCCCCAAACATCCCTCACACACTCGGCCGTGTTCCGGTATTCTGACAGTGCGGAGGTTGCGTCTTCTGTCGGCAGCGCCTGAGATCCCTTACGAACAGTCCGCCTGTCTTCCCCGAGTGTATCCTAGTGCGGGCTGCCAGGGAAATGCGGGGGTTGGGCTGGAAATGCAGGTAGAATCTAGTGACTCCCACTGGACAGGGGAGGTAATTAGCGGAATTCCCCCTTTCAGGCAACACCTGTGACCCCTGGCAGCTGCGTGGAGGTTGGCCCCAAACTTCCCCACACTATCGGATGTGTTCCGGAATTCTGAGTGTGGGGAGGATCCGTCTTCAGTCTGCAGCGCCTGGGATCTTCTAGGAGCCCGCCGCGTGTCTTCCCCTAGTGTCTCTTAGTGCGGGATTCCGGGGAAATGCGGGGGTTGGGCTGGAAATGCAGGTAGCATCAAGTGCCTCCCCCTGGACAGGGGAGGTAATTAGCGGAATTCACCCTGCCAGGCAACACCTGTGAGACCAGGCAGCTTCGTGGAGGGTGGCCGTAAACCTCCCCGACATCCTCGGCCGTGTTCCGGAATTCTGAGTGTGGGGATGTTCCATCTTTTGTCTGCAGTGCCTGGGAACTCCTGGGACCCTCCGACTCTCTTCCCCGAGTTTATCCTAGTGCGGGCTGCCAGGGAAAGTCCCGGTTTGTGCTGGAAATTCAGGTAGCATCTAGTGCCTCCCCCTGGACATGGGAGGTAATTAGCTGACTTTCCCCTGCCATGCATCACCTGTGACACCAGGCAGCTGAGTGGTGGGCGGTCCCAATCCTCCCCCACACTCTCGGCCCTGTTCCGGAATTCTGAGTGTGGGGATGTACCGTCTTCTGTCTGCAGGTCCTGTTAACTCCTGGAGCCATCCGCCTCTCTTCCCCGAGTGTCCCCTTTTATGGGCTGACGGCGTAATGCCGGGGTTGTGCTGGAAATTCAGGTAGCATCTAGTGCCTCCCCCTGGAAAGGGGAAATAGTTAGCGGACTTCCCCCTGCCAGGCAACACCTCTGACACCAGGCAGCTGCGTAGAGGGTGGCCCCAAACCTCCCCCACACACGCGGCCATTATCCAGATTTCTGAGTGTGGGGAAGTTCCGTCTTCTGTCTGCAGCGCCTATGATCTCCTAGGAGCCTTCCGCGTGTCTTCTCGGAGTGTCTCCTAGAGCGGGCTGCCGGGGAAACGTGGGGGTTTGACTGGAAATTCAGGTAGCATCTAGTGCCTCCCCTTGGACATGGGAGGTAATTAGCTGACTTCCCCCTGCCATGCAACACCTGTGACACCAGGCAGCTGAGTGGAGGGCGGTTCCAATCCTCCCACACACTCTCGGCCCTGTTCCGGAATTCTGAGTGTTGGGAGGTTCCGTCTTCTGTCTGCAGCGCCTGGAATCTCAAAAGAGCCCTCCGCGTGTCTTCCCCGAGTGTCTCCTAGTGCGGGTTTCAATTGAAATGCGAGGGTTGAGATGCAAGCTTGTAGCATCTAGTGCTTTCCCTGGACAGGGGAGGTAATTAGCGGATTTCTCCCTGCTAGGCAACACCTGTGACAACAGGCAACTGCGTGGAGGGTGGCTCCATACCTCCCCGCCACACTCGGCCATGTTCCGGGATTCTGACTGTGCGGAGGTTCCGTCTTCTATCTGCAGCGCCTGAGATCTCCTAGGAGCTGTCTGCCTGTCTTCCCCGAGTGTCTCCTAGTGCAGGCTGCCAGGGAAATGCGGGGGTTGGCCTGGAAATGCAGGTAGAAACTAGTGCCTCCCCCTGGACAGGGGAGGTATTTAGCGGAATTCCCCCTGCCAGGCAACACCTGTTACACCTGGCAGTTGCATGGAAGTCTGCCCCAAACCTCCCTCACACACTCGGCCGTGTTGCGGAATTCTGAGTTTGGGGAGTTTGCGTCTTCAGTCTGCAGCGCCTGGGAACTCCCAGGAGCCCTCCGCGTGTATTCCCCAAGTGTCCCATATTGCGGGCTTACGGCGAAAGGCAGGGGTAGGCCTGGAAATGCAGGTACCATCTAGTGCCTCTCCCTGGACAGGGGAGGTAATTTGCGGACTTCCCCCTGCAAGGCAAAACCTGTGACACCAGGCAGCTGGGTGGAGGGCTGCCAAAAACCTCCCCACACAGTCGGCCGTGTTCCGGAATTCTGAGTTTTGGGAGGTTCCGTCTTCTGTCTGCAGTGTCTGGGATATAGTAGGAGCCATTCACGTGTCTTCTCCGAGTGTATCCTAGTGCGGGCTGCCGGGGAAATGAGGGAGTTGTGCTGGAAATGCAGGAAGAATCTAGTGACTCCCCTTGGACAGAGGAGATAATTAGCGGACTTCTCCCTGACAGGCAACACCTGTGACACCTGGCAGCTGCGTGCAGGGAGGCAACAAAACTCTCCCTCACACTCGGCCGTATTCCGGAATTCTGACTGAGGGGAGGTTTCGTCTTCTGTCTGCAGCGCCTGAGATCTCTTAGGAGCTGTCCGCGTTTCTTTCCTGATTGTCTCCGAGTGCGGCTGCCGGGGAAATGAGGGGGTTGGGCTGGAAATTCAGGTAGCATCTAGTGCCTCCACCTGGACAAGGGAGGTAATTAGCGGACTTCCCCCTGCCAGGCAACACCTGTGACACCAGGCAGCTGCGTGGAATGCGGCCCCAATCCTCCCCCACACACTCGGCCATGATCCGGAATTCTGAGTGTGGGGAGGTTCCGTCTTCTGTCTGCAGCGCCTGGGATCTCCTAGGAGCATTCCGCGTGTCTTCCCCGAGTTTCTCCTAGTGCGGGCTTCAATGGAAATGCGGGGTTTGGGCTGATATTGCAGACAGCATCTAGTGTCTCCCCCTGGACAGGGGAGGTAATTAGCGGTCTTTCCCCCTGCCAGGAAACACCTGTGACACCAAGCAGCTGCGTGGAGGGCGGCCCCAAACCTCCCCGACTCACTCGGCCGTGTTCCGGAATTCTGAGAGTGGGGAGGTTCCGTCTTCTGTTTGTAGGCCCTGGGATCTCCTAGAGTCAACCGCGTGTCTTCCCCGAGTGTCTCCTAGTGCAGGCTGCCGAGGAAAGGCGGGGGTTGGGCTGGAAATGCTGGTAGCATCAGGTGCGTCACCCTGGACAGGGGAGGTAATTAGCGGACCTCCCCCTGCCAGGAAACAACTTTGACACCAGGCAGCTGCGTGAAGTGCGGCCCAAAACTCCCCCACACATTATGCGTGTTGCTGTATTCTGAGTGTGGGGAAGTTCCGTCTTCGGTCTGCAGCTCCTGGGATCTCCTAGGAGCCCTCCGCCTGTCTTCCCCGAATGTCTCCTAGTGCGGGCATCCGGGCAAAGTCGGGGGTTGGGCTGGAAATGCTGGTAGCATCAGGTGCGTCACCCTGGACAGGGGAGGTAATTAGCGTACTTCCCCCAGCCAGACAACAAATGTGACATCAGCAGCTACGTGGAGGGCGACCCCAAATCTACCACACACACTCGGGCGTGTTCTGCAATTCTGACTGTGGGGAGGTTCCGTCTTCGGTCTGCAGCGTCTGGGATCTCCTAGGAGCCCTCCGCTTGTCTTCCCCGAGTGTCTCGGATTGCGGACAGCCGGGGAAAGGCGGGGGTTTTGCTGGAAATGCATGTAGCATCTAGTGCCGCCCCCTGGACAGGGGAGGTAATTAGTGGAATACCCCCTTCCAGGCACAACTGTGACACCAGGCAGCTGCGTGGAGGGCTGCCCTAACCTCCCCCAATCACTCGTCCGTGTTCCGGAATTCTGAGTGTGGGGAGGTTCCGTCTTCTGTCTGCAGCGACTGGGATCTCCTAGGAGCCCTACGCGTGTCTTCCCCTAGTGTCTACTATTACGGGCTGCCGGGGAAAGGCGGGTTTTGTGCTGGAAATGCAGGTAGCATCTAGTGCCTACCCCTGGACAGGGGAGGTAATTAGCAGTCTTCCCCTGCAAGGAAACACCTGTGACACCTGGCAGCTGCGTGGAATGCGGCCCCAAACCTCCCTCACACACTCGGCCGTGTTCCGGAATTCTGAGTTTGGGGAGGTTGCGTCTTCAGTCTGCAGCGCCTGGGATCACCTAGGAGCCCTCCGCGTATCTTCCCCGAATTTCTCCTAGTGCGGGCTTCAATGGAAAGGCGGAGGTTTGGCTGGAAATGCAGGTAGCATCTAGTGTCTCCTCCTGGACAGGGGAGGTAATTAGCTGATTTCCCCCTGCAATGCAACACCTGAGACGGCAGGCAGCTTCGTGGATGGCGGCCGCAACTCTCCCGCACACACTCGGCCGTGTTTCGGAATTCTGAGTGTGGGGAGGTTCCGTCTTCTGTCTGCAGCAACTGGGATCTCCTAGGAGCCTTCCCCGTGTCTTCCCGGAGTGTACACTTGTATGGGCTTACAGCGAAATGCCGGGGTTGTGCTGAAATGCTGGTAGAATCTAGTGCCACCACCTGGACAGGGGAGGTAATTAGCGGACTTCCCCCTGCCAGGCAACACCTGTGAAAGCAGGCAGCTTCGTGGAGGGCGGCCCTAAACCTCCCCCAAATACTCGGTCTTTTTCCGGAATTCTGAGTTTGGGGAGGTTTGCGTCTTCACTCTGCAGCGCCTGGGATCTCCTAGGGTCATCCGCGTGTCTTCCTCGAGTGTCTCTTAGTGCGGGCAGCCGGGGAAAGGCGGGGGTTGTGCTGGAAATGCAGGTATCATCTGGTGCGTCCCCCTGGACAGGGGAGGTATTTAGCGGACTTCCCCCTGCCAGGCAACACCTGTGACACCAGGCAGCTGCGTGGAAGTTGGCTACAATCCTCCCCGACACACTCGGCTGTGTTCCGGAATTCTGAGTGTGGGGAGGTTCCTTCTTTTATCTGCAGTGCCTGGGATCTCCTAGTAGCCCTCCGCGTGTCTTCCCCGAGTGACTCCTAGTACGGCCTGCTGGGGAAATGCGGGGTTTAGCCTGGAAATGCAGGTAGCATCTAGTGCCTCCCCCTGGAAAGGGGAGGTAATTAGCGGACTTCCCCCTGCCAGGCAACACCTCTGACACCAGGCAGCTTCGTAGAGGACAGCCCCAAACCTCCCCCACACACTCGGCCGTGATCCGATATTCTGAGTCTGGGGAGGTTCCGTCTTATGTCTGCAGCGCCTGGGATCTCCTAGCAGCCTTCCGCGTGTCTTCAACTAGTGTCTAATTGTGCGGGATGCCGGGGAAAGGCGGGGGTTGGGTTGGAAAAGCAGGTAGCATCTAGTGCATGACCCGGACAGGGGAGGAAATTAGCGGACTTCCCCTGCCAGGCAACACCTGTGACACCTGGCAACTGAATGGAAGTCTGCCCCAAACATCCCTCACACGCTCGGCCGTGTTCCGGAATTCTGAGAGTGGGGAGTATGCGTCTTCAGCCTGCAGCGCCTGGTATCTACTAGCAGCCTTCCGCGTGTCTTCACCTAGTGTCTAATTGTGCGGGATGCCGGGGAAAGGCGGGGGTTGGGTTGGAAAAGGAGGTAGCATCTAGTGCATGCCCCCGGACAGGGGAGGAAATTAGCGGACTTCCCCTTGCCAGGCAACACCTGTGACACCAGGCAGCTGCGTGGAGGTCAGCCCCAAACCTCCCCCACACTCTCTTTCGTGTTCCGGAATTCTGAGTGTGGGGAGGTTCCTTCATCTGTTTGCAGCGCGTGGGATCTCCTAGGAGCCCTCCACGTGTCTTCCCCGACTGTCTCCGCGTGCGCGCTTCCAGGGAAATGCGGGGATGTGCTGGACATGCAGGTAGCATGTAGTGCCTCCCCCTTGACAGGGGAGGTAATTTGCGGATTCCCCCTGCCAGGCAACACCTGTGACACCTGGCAACTGCATGGAAGTCTGCCCCAAACATCCCTCACACACTCGGCCGTGTTCCGGAATTCTGAGAGTTGGGAGTATGCGTCTACAGCCTGCAGCGCCTTGGATCTCCTAGGAGAACTCCGCGTGTCTTCCCCGAGTGTCTCATATTGAGGGCTTACGGCGAAAGGCAGGGGTAGGCCTGAAAATGCAGTTAGCATCTAGTGCCTCCCCCTGGACAGGGGATGTAATTATCTGACTTCCCCCTGCCAGGCAACACCTGTGACACCAGGCAGCTACGTGGAGTTCGGACCCATACCTCCCCCACACACTCGGTCGTATTCCGGAATTCTGAGTGTGGGGAGGTTCCTTCGTCTGTTTGCAGCGCCTGGGATCTCCTAGGAGCCCTCCACGTGTCTTCCCCGAGTGTCTCCGAGTGCGGGCTTCAATGGAAAGTGGGGCATGGGTTGGGAATGCAGGTAGCATCTAGTGCATCCTCCTGGACAAGGGAGGTAATTAGCGGAATTCCCCCTGCCATGCAACACCTGTGACACCAGGCAGCTGCGTGGGGGTCTGCCCCAAACCTCCCCCACACACTCGGCCGTGTTCCAGAATTCTGAGTGTTTGAAGGATCCGTCTTCTGTCTGCAGTGTCTGGGATCTCCTAGGAGCCATCCACGTGTATTCCCCGAGTGTATCATAGTGCGAGCTGCCGGGGAAGTGCGGGAGTTGTGCTGGAAATGCAGGAAGAATCTAGTGACTCCCCTTGGACAGAGGATATATTTAGCGGAATTCTACCTGCCAGGCAACAGCTGTGACACCTGGCAGCTGCGTGAAGGGAGGTCCCATACCTCCCCCACACACTGGGCCGTGTTCCGGAATTCTGACTGTGGGGAGGTTTCGTCTTCTGTCTGCAGCGCCTGAGAACTCCTAGGAGCCGTCCGCGTTTCTTTCCTGAGTGTCTCCTAGTGCGGGCTGCCGGGGAAATGCGGGGGTTTGGCTGGAAATGCAGGTAGCATCTAGTGCCTCCCCCTGGACATGGGAGGTAGTTAGCGGACTTCCCCCTGCCAGGCAACACCTGTGACACCAGGCAGCTGCGTGGAGTGCGGCCCGAATCCTCCCCCACACACTCGGCCACTATCCAGATTTCTGAGTGTGGGGAGGTTACGTCATCTGTCTGCAGCGCCTATGATCCCCTAGGAGCCCTCCGCGTGTCTTTCCCTAGTGTCTCTTAGTGCGGGATGCCGGGGAAACGCGGGGGTTTGGCTGGAAATGCAGGTAGTATCTAGTGCCTCCCCCTGGACTGGGGAGGTTATTAGCGTACTTCCCCCTTTCATGCAACACCTGTGACCACTGGCAGCTGCGTGGAGGTTGGCCCCAAACTTCCCCACACTATCGGATATATTCCGGAATTCTGAGTGTGGGGAGGTTCCGTCTTCAGTCTGCAGCGCCTGGGATCTTCTAGGAGCCCGCCGCGTGTCTTCCCCTAGTGTCTCTTAGTGCGGGATGCCGGGGAAATGCGGGGGTTGGGCTGGAAATGCAGGTAGCATCAAGTGCCTCCCCCTGGACAGGGGAGGTAATTAGCGGAATTCACCCTGCCAGGCAACACCTGTGAGACCAGGCAGCTTCGTGGAGGGTGGCCGTAAACCTCCCCGACATCCTCGGCCGTGTTCCGGAATTCTGAGTGTGGTGATGTTCCGTCTTCTGTCTGCAGTGCCTGGGAACTCCTGGGACCCTCCGACTCTCTTCCCCGAGTTTATCCTAGTGCGGGCTGCCAGGGAAAGTCCCGGTTTGTGCTGGAAATTCAGGTAGCATCTAGTGCCTTCCCCCCGACAGGGGAGATAATTAGCGGAATTCCCCCTGCCATGAAACACCTGTGACACCAGGCAGCTACGTGGAGTGCGGCCTCAAACATCCCCCACTCACTAGGCCGTGTTCCTGAATTCTGAGTGTGGGGAGGTTCCGTCTTCTGTCTGCAGCGCCTGGGATCTACTAGGAGCCCTCCGCGTGTCTTCCCCGAGTGTTTCCTAGTGCGGGCTTTCGGGGAAAAGTGGGGGTTTGTCTGGAAATTCAGGTAGCACCCAGTGCCTCCAGCTGAACAGGGGACGTAATTACTGGACTTCCCCCTGCCAAGCAACACCTATAACACCAGGCAGCTTCGTGGAGGGCGGCCCCAAACCTCCCCCACACACTCGGCCGTGTTCTGGTATTATGAGTGTGGGGAGGTTCCGTCTTCTGTCTGCAGCGCCTGTTATCACCTAGGAGCCCTCCGCGTGTCTTCCCCTATTGTCTCTTTGTGCGGGATGCCAGGGAAAGGCGGGGGTTGGGCTGGAAATGCAGGTAGCATCTAGTGACTCCCCCTGGACAGGGGAGTTAATTAGCGGACTTCCCCCTACCAGGCAACACCTGTGACACCAAGCAGCTGCGTGGAGTTTGGCCCTAAACCTCCCCGACATACTCGACCGTGTTCCGGAATTCTGTATGTGGGGATGTTCCGTCTTCTGTCTGCAGCTCCTGTTAACTCCTGGAGCCCTCCGCCTCTCTTCCCCGAGTGTCCCCTTGTATGGGCTGACGGCGAAATGCCGGGGTTGTGCTGGAAATTCAGGTAGCATCTAGTGCCTCCCCCTGGAAAGGGGAGGTAATTAGCGGACTTCCCCCTGCCAGGCAACACCTCTGACACCAGGCAGCTTCGTAGAGGACAGCCCCAAACCTCCCCCACACACTCGGCCGTGATCCGGAATTCTGAGTCTGGGGAGGTTCCGTCTTATGTCTGCAGCGCCTGGGATCTCCTAGCAGCCTTCCGCGTGTCTTCAACTAGTGTCTAATTGTGCGGGATGCCGGGGAAAGGCGGGGGTTGGGTTGGAAAAGCAGGTAGCATCTAGTGCATGACCCGGACAGGGGAGGAAATTAGCGGACTTCCCCCTGCCAGGCAACACCTGTGACACCTGGCAACTGAATGGAAGTCTGCCCCAAACATCCCTCACACGCTCGGCCTTGTTCCGGAATTCTGAGAGTGGGGAGTATGCGTCTTCAGCCTGCAGCGCCTGGGATCTCGTAGGAGAACTCCGCGTGTCTTCCCCGAGTGTCTCATATTGAGGGCTTACGGCGAAAGGCAGGGGTAGGCCTGGAAATGCAGTTAGCATCTAGTGCCTCCCCCTGGGCAGGGGATGTAATTAGCTGACTTCCCCCTGCCAGGCAACACCTGTGACACCAGGCAGCTGCGTGGAGGTCGGCCCAAAACCTCCCCCACACACACGGTCGTGTTCCGGAATTCTGAGTGTGGGGAGGTTCCTTCGTCTGTTTGCAGCGCCTTGGATCTCCTAGGAGCCCTCCACGTGTCTTCCCCGAGTGTCTCCAAGTGCGGGCTTCCAGGGAAATGCGGGGATGGGCTGGACATGCAGGTAGAATGTAGTGCCTCCCCCTTGACAGGGGAGGTAATTTGCGGATTCCCCCTGCCAGGCAACACCTGTGACACCTGGCAACTGCATGGAAGTCTGCCCCAAACATCCCTCACACACTCGGCCGTGTTCCGGTATTCTGACAGTGCGGAGGTTGCGTCTTCTGTCGGCAGCGCCTGAGATCCCTTACGAACAGTCCGCCTGTCTTCCCCGAGTGTATCCTAGTGCGGGCTGCCAGGGAAATGCGGGGGTTGGGCTGGAAATGCAGGTAGAATCTAGTGACTCCCACTGGACAGGGGAGGTAATTAGCGGAATTCCCCCTTTCAGGCAACACCTGTGACCCCTGGCAGCTGCGTGGAGGTTGGCCCCAAACTTCCCCACACTATCGGATGTGTTCCGGAATTCTGAGTGTGGGGAGGATCCGTCTTCAGTCTGCAGCGCCTGGGATCTTCTAGGAGCCCACCGCGTGTCTTCCCCTAGTGTCTCTTAGTGCGGGATTCCGGGGAAATGCGGGGGTTGGGCTGGAAATGCAGGTAGCATCAAGTGCCTCCCCCTGGACAGGGGAGGTAATTAGCGGAATTCACCCTGCCAGGCAACACCTGTGAGACCAGGCAGCTTCGTGGAGGGTGGCCGTAAACCTCCCCGACATCCTCGGCCGTGTTCCGGAATTCTGAGTGTGGGGATGTTCCATCTTTTGTCTGCAGTGCCTGGGAACTCCTGGGACCCTCCGCCTCTCTTCCCCGAGTTTATCCTAGTGCGGGCTGCCAGGGAAAGTCCCGGTTTGTGCTGGAAATTCAGGTAGCATCTAGTGCCTCCCCCTGGACATGGGAGGTAATTAGCTGACTTTCCCCTGCCATGCATCACCTGTGACACCAGGCAGCTGAGTGGTGGGCGGTCCCAATCCTCCCCCACACTCTCGGCCCTGTTCCGGAATTCTGAGTGTGGGGATGTACCGTCTTCTGTCTGCAGGTCCTGTTAACTCCTGGAGCCATCCGCCTCTCTTCCCCGAGTGTCCCCTTTTATGGGCTGACGGCGTAATGCCGGGGTTGTGCTGGAAATTCAGGTAGCATCTAGTGCCTCCCCCTGGAAAGGGGAAATAGTTAGCGGACTTCCCCCTGCCAGGCAACACCTCTGACACCAGGCAGCTGCGTAGAGGGTGGCCCCAAACCTCCCCCACACACGCGGCCATTATCCAGATTTCTGAGTGTGGGGAAGTTCCGTCTTCTGTCTGCAGCGCCTATGATCTCCTAGGAGCCTTCCGCGTGTCTTCTCGGAGTGTCTCCTAGAGCGGGCTGCCGGGGAAACGTGGGGGTTTGACTGGAAATTCAGGTAGCATCTAGTGCCTCCCCTTGGACATGGGAGGTAATTAGCTGACTTCCCCCTGCCATGCAACACCTGTGACACCAGGCAGCTGAGTGGAGGGCGGTTCCAATCCTCCCACACACTCTCGGCCCTGTTCCGGAATTCTGAGTGTTGGGAGGTTCCGTCTTCTGTCTGCAGCGCCTGGAATCTCAAAAGAGCCCTCCGCGTGTCTTCCCCGAGTGTCTCCTAGTGCGGGTTTCAATTGAAATGCGAGGGTTGAGATGCAAGCTTGTAGCATCTAGTGCTTTCCCTGGACAGGGGAGGTAATTAGCGGATTTCTCCCTGCTAGGCAACACCTGTGACAACAGGCAACTGCGTGGAGGGTGGCTCCATACCTCCCCGCCACACTCGGCCATGTTCCGGGATTCTGACTGTGCGGAGGTTCCGTCTTCTATCTGCAGCGCCTGAGATCTCCTAGGAGCTGTCCGCCTGTCTTCCCCGAGTGTCTCCTAGTGCAGGCTGCCAGGGAAATGCGGGGGTTGGCCTGGAAATGCAGGTAGAAACTAGTGCCTCCCCCTGGACAGGGGAGGTATTTAGCGGAATTCCCCCTGCCAGGCAACACCTGTTACACCTGGCAGTTGCATGGAAGTCTGCCCCAAACCTCCCTCACACACTCGGCCGTGTTGCGGAATTCTGAGTTTGGGGAGTTTGCGTCTTCAGTCTGCAGCGCCTGGGAACTCCCAGGAGCCCTCCGCGTGTATTCCCCAAGTGTCCCATATTGCGGGCTTACGGCGAAAGGCAGGGGTAGGCCTGGAAATGCAGGTACCATCTAGTGCCTCTCCCTGGACAGGGGAGGTAATTTGCGGACTTCCCCCTGCAAGGCAAAACCTGTGACACCAGGCAGCTGGGTGGAGGGCTGCCAAAAACCTCCCCACACAGTCGGCCGTGTTCCGGAATTCTGAGTTTTGGGAGGTTCCGTCTTCTGTCTGCAGTGTCTGGGATATAGTAGGAGCCATTCACGTGTCTTCTCCGAGTGTATCCTAGTGCGGGCTGCCGGGGAAATGAGGGAGTTGTGCTGGAAATGCAGGAAGAATCTAGTGACTCCCCTTGGACAGAGGAGATAATTAGCGGACTTCTCCCTGACAGGCAACACCTGTGACACCTGGCAGCTGCGTGCAGGGAGGCAACAAAACTCTCCCTCACACTCGGCCGTATTCCGGAATTCTGACTGAGGGGAGGTTTCGTCTTCTGTCTGCAGCGCCTGAGATCTCTTAGGAGCTGTCCGCGTTTCTTTCCTGATTGTCTCCGAGTGCGGCTGCCGGGGAAATGAGGGGGTTGGGCTGGAAATTCAGGTAGCATCTAGTGCCTCCACCTGGACAAGGGAGGTAATTAGCGGACTTCCCCCTGCCAGGCAACACCTGTGACACCAGGCAGCTGCGTGGAATGCGGCCCCAATCCTCCCCCACACACTCGGCCATGATCCGGAATTCTGAGTGTGGGGAGGTTCCGTCTTCTGTCTGCAGCGCCTGGGATCTCCTAGGAGCATTCCGCGTGTCTTCCCCGAGTTTCTCCTAGTGCGGGCTTCAATGGAAATGCGGGGTTTGGGCTGATATTGCAGACAGCATCTAGTGTCTCCCCCTGGACAGGGGAGGTAATTAGCGGTCTTCCCCCTGCCAGGAAACACCTGTGACACCAAGCAGCTGCGTGGAGGGCGGCCCCAAACCTCCCCGACTCACTCGGCCGTGTTCCGGAATTCTGAGAGTGGGGAGGTTCCGTCTTCTGTTTGTAGGCCCTGGGATCTCCTAGAGTCAACCGCGTGTCTTCCCCGAGTGTCTCCTAGTGCAGGCTGCCGAGGAAAGGCGGGGGTTGGGCTGGAAATGCTGGTAGCATCAGGTGCGTCACCCTGGACAGGGGAGGTAATTAGCGGACCTCCCCCTGCCAGGAAACAACTTTGACACCAGGCAGCTGCGTGAAGTGCGGCCCAAAACTCCCCCACACATTATGCGTGTTGCTGTATTCTGAGTGTGGGGAAGTTCCGTCTTCGGTCTGCAGCTCCTGGGATCTCCTAGGAGCCCTCCGCCTGTCTTCCCCGAATGTCTCCTAGTGCGGGCATCCGGGCAAAGTCGGGGGTTGGGCTGGAAATGCTGGTAGCATCAGGTGCGTCACCCTGGACAGGGGAGGTAATTAGCGTACTTCCCCCAGCCAGACAACAAATGTGACATCAGCAGCTACGTGGAGGGCGACCCCAAATCTACCACACACACTCGGGCGTGTTCTGCAATTCTGACTGTGGGGAGGTTCCGTCTTCGGTCTGCAGCGTCTGGGATCTCCTAGGAGCCCTCCGCTTGTCTTCCCCGAGTGTCTCGGATTGCGGACAGCCGGGGAAAGGCGGGGGTTTTGCTGGAAATGCATGTAGCATCTAGTGCCGCCCCCTGGACAGGGGAGGTAATTAGTGGAATACCCCCTTCCAGGCAACAACTGTGACACCAGGCAGCTGCGTGGAGGGCTGCCCTAAACCTCCCCCAATCACTCGTCCGTGTTCCGGAATTCTGAGTGTGGGGAGGTTCCGTCTTCTGTCTGCAGCGACTGGGATCTCCTAGGAGCCCTACGCGTGTCTTCCCCTAGTGTCTACTATTACGGGCTGCCGGGGAAAGGCGGGTTTTGTGCTGGAAATGCAGGTAGCATCTAGTGCCTACCCCTGGACAGGGGAGGTAATTAGCAGTCTTCCCCCTGCAAGGAAACACCTGTGACACCTGGCAGCTGCGTGGAATGCGGCCCCAAACCTCCCTCACACACTCGGCCGTGTTCCGGAATTCTGAGTTTGGGGAGGTTGCGTCTTCAGTCTGCAGCGCCTGGGATCACCTAGGAGCCCTCCGCGTATCTTCCCCGAATTTCTCCTAGTGCGGGCTTCAATGGAAAGGCGGAGGTTTGGCTGGAAATGCAGGTAGCATCTAGTGTCTCCTCCTGGACAGGGGAGGTAATTAGCTGATTTCCCCCTGCAATGCAACACCTGAGACGGCAGGCAGCTTCGTGGATGGCGGCCGCAACTCTCCCGCACACACTCGGCCGTGTTTCGGAATTCTGAGTGTGGGGAGGTTCCGTCTTCTGTCTGCAGCAACTGGGATCTCCTAGGAGCCTTCCCCGTGTCTTCCCGGAGTGTACACTTGTATGGGCTTACAGCGAAATGCCGGGGTTGTGCTGAAATGCTGGTAGAATCTAGTGCCACCACCTGGACAGGGGAGGTAATTAGAGGACTTCCCCCTGCCAGGCAACACCTGTGAAAGCAGGCAGCTTCGTGGAGGGCGGCCCTAAACCTCCCCCAAATACTCGGTCTTTTTCCGGAATTCTGAGTTTGGGGAGGTTGCGTCTTCACTCTGCAGCGCCTGGGATCTCCTAGGGTCATCCGCGTGTCTTCCTCGAGTGTCTCTTAGTGCGGGCAGCCGGGGAAAGGCGGGGGTTGTGCTGGAAATGCAGGTATCATCTGGTGCGTCCCCCTGGACAGGGGAGGTATTTAGCGGACTTCCCCCTGCCAGGCAACACCTGTGACACCAGGCAGCTGCGTGGAAGTTGGCTACAATCCTCCCCGACACACTCGGCTGTGTTCCGGAATTCTGAGTGTGGGGAGGTTCCTTCTTTTATCTGCAGTGCCTGGGATCTCCTAGTAGCCCTCCGCGTGTCTTCCCCGAGTGACTCCTAGTACGGCCTGCTGGGGAAATGCGGGGTTTAGCCTGGAAATGCAGGTAGCATCTAGTGCCTCCCCCTGGAAAGGGGAGGTAATTAGCGGACTTCCCCCTGCCAGGCAACACCTCTGACACCAGGCAGCTTCGTAGAGGACAGCCCCAAACCTCCCACACACACTCGGCCGTGATCCGATATTCTGAGTCTGGGGAGGTTCCGTCTTATGTCTGCAGCGCCTGGGATCTCCTAGCAGCCTTCCGCGTGTCTTCAACTAGTGTCTAATTGTGCGGGATGCCGGGGAAAGGCGGGGGTTGGGTTGGAAAAGCAGGTAGCATCTAGTGCATGACCCGGACAGGGGAGGAAATTAGCGGACTTCCCCCTGCCAGGCAACACCTGTGACACCTGGCAACTGAATGGAAGTCTGCCCCAAACATCCCTCACACGCTCGGCCGTGTTCCGGAATTCTGAGAGTGGGGAGTATGCGTCTTCAGCCTGCAGCGCCTGGTATCTACTAGCAGCCTTCCGCGTGTCTTCACCTAGTGTCTAATTGTGCGGGATGCCGGGGAAAGGCGGGGGTTGGGTTGGAAAAGGAGGTAGCATCTAGTGCATGCCCCCGGACAGGGGAGGAAATTAGCGGACTTCCCCTTGCCAGGCAACACCTGTGACACCAGGCAGCTGCGTGGAGGTCAGCCCCAAACCTCCCCCACACTCTCTTTCGTGTTCCGGAATTCTGAGTGTGGGGAGGTTCCTTCATCTGTTTGCAGCGCGTGGGATCTCCTAGGAGCCCTCCACGTGTCTTCCCCGACTGTCTCCGCGTGCGCGCTTCCAGGGAAATGCGGGGATGTGCTGGACATGCAGGTAGCATGTAGTGCCTCCCCCTTGACAGGGGAGGTAATTTGCGGATTCCCCCTGCCAGGCAACACCTGTGACACCTGGCAACTGCATGGAAGTCTGCCCCAAACATCCCTCACACACTCGGCCGTGTTCCGGAATTCTGAGAGTTGGGAGTATGCGTCTTCAGCCTGCAGCGCCTTGGATCTCCTAGGAGAACTCCGCGTGTCTTCCCCGAGTGTCTCATATTGAGGGCTTACGGCGAAAGGCAGGGGTAGGCCTGAAAATGCAGTTAGCATCTAGTGCCTCCCCCTGGACAGGGGATGTAATTATCTGACTTCCCCCTGCCAGGCAACACCTGTGACACCAGGCAGCTACGTGGAGTTCGGACCCATACCTCCCCCACACACTCGGTCGTATTCCGGAATTCTGAGTGTGGGGAGGTTCCTTCGTCTGTTTGCAGCGCCTGGGATCTCCTAGGAGCCCTCCACGTGTCTTCCCCGAGTGTCTCCGAGTGCGGGCTTCAATGGAAAGTGGGGCATGGGTTGGGAATGCAGGTAGCATCTAGTGCATCCTCCTGGACAAGGGAGGTAATTAGCGGAATTCCCCCTGCCATGCAACACCTGTGACACCAGGCAGCTGCGTGGGGGTCTGCCCCAAACCTCCCCCACACACTCGGCCGTGTTCCAGAATTCTGAGTGTTTGAAGGATCCGTCTTCTGTCTGCAGTGTCTGGGATCTCCTAGGAGCCATCCACGTGTATTCCCCGAGTGTATCATAGTGCGAGCTGCCGGGGAAGTGCGGGAGTTGTGCTGGAAATGCAGGAAGAATCTAGTGACTCCCCTTGGACAGAGGATATATTTAGCGGAATTCTACCTGCCAGGCAACAGCTGTGACACCTGGCAGCTGCGTGAAGGGAGGTCCCATACCTCCCCCACACACTGGGCCGTGTTCCGGAATTCTGACTGTGGGGAGGTTTCGTCTTCTGTCTGCAGCGCCTGAGAACTCCTAGGAGCCGTCCGCGTTTCTTTCCTGAGTGTCTCCTAGTGCGGGCTGCCGGGGAAATGCGGGGGTTTGGCTGGAAATGCAGGTAGCATCTAGTGCCTCCCCCTGGACATGGGAGGTAGTTAGCGGACTTCCCCCTGCCAGGCAACACCTGTGACACCAGGCAGCTGCGTGGAGTGCGGCCCGAATCCTCCCCCACACACTCGGCCACTATCCAGATTTCTGAGTGTGGGGAGGTTACGTCATCTGTCTGCAGCGCCTATGATCCCCTAGGAGCCCTCCGCGTGTCTTTCCCTAGTGTCTCTTAGTGCGGGATGCCGGGGAAATGCGGGGGTTTGGCTGGAAATGCAGGTAGTATCTAGTGCCTCCCCCTGGACTGGGGAGGTTATTAGCGTACTTCCCCCTTTCATGCAACACCTGTGACCACTGGCAGCTGCGTGGAGGTTGGCCCCAAACTTCCCCACACTATCGGATATATTCCGGAATTCTGAGTGTGGGGAGGTTCCGTCTTCAGTCTGCAGCGCCTGGGATCTTCTAGGAGCCCGCCGCGTGTCTTCCCCTAGTGTCTCTTAGTGCGGGATGCCGGGGAAATGCGGGGGTTGGGCTGGAAATGCAGGTAGCATCAAGTGCCTCCCCCTGGACAGGGGAGGTAATTAGCGGAATTCACCCTGCCAGGCAACACCTGTGAGACCAGGCAGCTTCGTGGAGGGTGGCCGTAAACCTCCCCGACATCCTCGGCCGTGTTCCGGAATTCTGAGTGTGGTGATGTTCCGTCTTCTGTCTGCAGTGCCTGGGAACTCCTGGGACCCTCCGACTCTCTTCCCCGAGTTTATCCTAGTGCGGGCTGCCAGGGAAAGTCCCGGTTTGTGCTGGAAATTCAGGTAGCATCTAGTGCCTCCCCCCCGACAGGGGAGATAATTAGCGGAATTCCCCCTGCCATGAAACACCTGTGACACCAGGCAGCTACGTGGAGTGCGGCCTCAAACATCCCCCAGTCACTAGGCCGTGTTCCTGAATTCTGAGTGTGGGGAGGTTCCGTCTTCTGTCTGCAGCGCCTGGGATCTACTAGGAGCCCTCCGCGTGTCTTCCCCGAGTGTTTCCTAGTGCGGGCTTTCGGGGAAAAGTGGGGGTTTGTCTGGAAATTCAGGTAGCACCCAGTGCCTCCAGCTGAACAGGGGACGTAATTACTGGACTTCCCCCTGCCAAGCAACACCTATAACACCAGGCAGCTTCGTGGAGGGCGGCCCCAAACCTCCCCCACACACTCGGCCGTGTTCTGGTATTATGAGTGTGGGGAGGTTCCGTCTTCTGTCTGCAGCGCCTGTTATCACCTAGGAGCCCTCCGCGTGTCTTCCCCTATTGTCTCTTTGTGCGGGATGCCAGGGAAAGGCGGGGGTTGGGCTGGAAATGCAGGTAGCATCTAGTGACTCCCCCTGGACAGGGGAGTTAATTAGCGGACTTCCCCCTACCAGGCAACACCTGTGACACCAAGCAGCTGCGTGGAGTTTGGCCCTAAACCTCCCCGACATACTCGACCGTGTTCCGGAATTCTGTATGTGGGGATGTTCCGTCTTCTGTCTGCAGCTCCTGTTAACTCCTGGAGCCCTCCGCCTCTCTTCCCCGAGTGTCCCCTTGTATGGGCTGACGGCGAAATGCCGGGGTTGTGCTGGAAATTCAGGTAGCATCTAGTGCCTCCCCCTGGAAAGGGGAGGTAATTAGCGGACTTCCCCCTGCCAGGCAACACCTCTGACACCAGGCAGCTTCGTAGAGGACAGCCCCAAACCTCCCCCACACACTCGGCCGTGATCCGGAATTCTGAGTCTGGGGAGGTTCCGTCTTATGTCTGCAGCGCCTGGGATCTCCTAGCAGCCTTCCGCGTGTCTTCAACTAGTGTCTAATTGTGCGGGATGCCGGGGAAAGGCGGGGGTTGGGTTGGAAAAGCAGGTAGCATCTAGTGCATGACCCGGACAGGGGAGGAAATTAGCGGACTTCCCCCTGCCAGGCAACACCTGTGACACCTGGCAACTGAATGGAAGTCTGCCCCAAACATCCCTCACACGCTCGGCCTTGTTCCGGAATTCTGAGAGTGGGGAGTATGCGTCTTCAGCCTGCAGCACCTGGGATCTCGTAGGAGAACTCCGCGTGTCTTCCCCGAGTGTCTCATATTGAGGGCTTACGGCGAAAGGCAGGGGTAGGCCTGGAAATGCAGTTAGCATCTAGTGCCTCCCCCTGGACAGGGGATGTAATTAGCTGACTTCCCCCTGCCAGGCAACACCTGTGACACCAGGCAGCTGCGTGGAGGTCGGCCCAAAACCTCCCCCACACACACGGTCGTGTTCCGGAATTCTGAGTGTGGGGAGGTTCCTTCGTCTGTTTGCAGCGCCTTGGATCTCCTAGGAGCCCTCCACGTGTCTTCCCCGAGTGTCTCCAAGTGCGGGCTTCCAGGGAAATGCGGGGATGGGCTGGACATGCAGGTAGAATGTAGTGCCTCCCCCTTGACAGGGGAGGTAATTTGCGGATTCCCCCTGCCAGGCAACACCTGTGACACCTGGCAACTGCATGGAAGTCTGCCCCAAACATCCCTCACACACTCGGCCGTGTTCCGGTATTCTGACAGTGCGGAGGTTGCGTCTTCTGTCGGCAGCGCCTGAGATCCCTTACGAACAGTCCGCCTGTCTTCCCCGAGTGTATCCTAGTGCGGGCTGCCAGGGAAATGCGGGGGTTGGGCTGGAAATGCAGGTAGAATCTAGTGACTCCCACTGGACAGGGGAGGTAATTAGCGGAATTCCCCCTTTCAGGCAACACCTGTGACCCCTGGCAGCTGCGTGGAGGTTGGCCCCAAACTTCCCCACACTATCGGATGTGTTCCGGAATTCTGAGTGTGGGGAGGATCCGTCTTCAGTCTGCAGCGCCTGGGATCTTCTAGGAGCCCGCCGCGTGTCTTCCCCTAGTGTCTCTTAGTGCGGGATTCCGGGGAAATGCGGGGGTTGGGCTGGAAATGCAGGTAGCATCAAGTGCCTCCCCCTGGACAGGGGAGGTAATTAGCGGAATTCACCCTGCCAGGCAACACCTGTGAGACCAGGCAGCTTCGTGGAGGGTGGCCGTAAACCTCCCCGACATCCTCGGCCGTGTTCCGGAATTCTGAGTGTGGGGATGTTCCATCTTTTGTCTGCAGTGCCTGGGAACTCCTGGGACCCTCCGACTCTCTTCCCCGAGTTTATCCTAGTGCGGGCTGCCAGGGAAAGTCCCGGTTTGTGCTGGAAATTCAGGTAGCATCTAGTGCCTCCCCCTGGACATGGGAGGTAATTAGCTGACTTTCCCCTGCCATGCATCACCTGTGACACCAGGCAGCTGAGTGGTGGGCGGTCCCAATCCTCCCCCACACTCTCGGCCCTGTTCCGGAATTCTGAGTGTGGGGATGTACCGTCTTCTGTCTGCAGGTCCTGTTAACTCCTGGAGCCATCCGCCTCTCTTCCCCGAGTGTCCCCTTTTATGGGCTGACGGCGTAATGCCGGGGTTGTGCTGGAAATTCAGGTAGCATCTAGTGCCTCCCCCTGGAAAGGGGAAATAGTTAGCGGACTTCCCCCTGCCAGGCAACACCTCTGACACCAGGCAGCTGCGTAGAGGGTGGCCCCAAACCTCCCCCACACACGCGGCCATTATCCAGATTTCTGAGTGTGGGGAAGTTCCGTCTTCTGTCTGCAGCGCCTATGATCTCCTAGGAGCCTTCCGCGTGTCTTCTCGGAGTGTCTCCTAGAGCGGGCTGCCGGGGAAACGTGGGGGTTTGACTGGAAATTCAGGTAGCATCTAGTGCCTCCCCTTGGACATGGGAGGTAATTAGCTGACTTCCCCCTGCCATGCAACACCTGTGACACCAGGCAGCTGAGTGGAGGGCGGTTCCAATCCTCCCACACACTCTCGGCCCTGTTCCGGAATTCTGAGTGTTGGGAGGTTCCGTCTTCTGTCTGCAGCGCCTGGAATCTCAAAAGAGCCCTCCGCGTGTCTTCCCCGAGTGTCTCCTAGTGCGGGTTTCAATTGAAATGCGAGGGTTGAGATGCAAGCTTGTAGCATCTAGTGCTTTCCCTGGACAGGGGAGGTAATTAGCGGATTTCTCCCTGCTAGGCAACACCTGTGACAACAGGCAACTGCGTGGAGGGTGGCTCCATACCTCCCCGCCACACTCGGCCATGTTCCGGGATTCTGACTGTGCGGAGGTTCCGTCTTCTATCTGCAGCGCCTGAGATCTCCTAGGAGCTGTCCGCCTGTCTTCCCCGAGTGTCTCCTAGTGCAGGCTGCCAGGGAAATGCGGGGGTTGGCCTGGAAATGCAGGTAGAAACTAGTGCCTCCCCCTGGACAGGGGAGGTATTTAGCGGAATTCCCCCTGCCAGGCAACACCTGTTACACCTGGCAGTTGCATGGAAGTCTGCCCCAAACCTCCCTCACACACTCGGCCGTGTTGCGGAATTCTGAGTTTGGGGAGTTTGCGTCTTCAGTCTGCAGCGCCTGGGAACTCCCAGGAGCCCTCCGCGTGTATTCCCCAAGTGTCCCATATTGCGGGCTTACGGCGAAAGGCAGGGGTAGGCCTGGAAATGCAGGTACCATCTAGTGCCTCTCCCTGGACAGGGGAGGTAATTAGCGTACTTCCCCCAGCCAGACAACAAATGTGACATCAGCAGCTACGTGGAGGGCGACCCCAAATCTACCACACACACTCGGGCGTGTTCTGCAATTCTGACTGTGGGGAGGTTCCGTCTTCGGTCTGCAGCGTCTGGGATCTCCTAGGAGCCCTCCGCTTGTCTTCCCCGAGTGTCTCGGATTGCGGACAGCCGGGGAAAGGCGGGGGTTTTGCTGGAAATGCAGGTAGCATCTAGTGCCGCCCCCTATACAGGGGAGGTAATTAGTGGAATACCCCTTCCAAGCAACAACTGTGACACCAGGCAGCTGCGTGGAGGGCTGCCCTAAACCTCCCCCAATCACTCGTCCGTGTTCCGGAATTCTGAGTGTGGGGAGGTTCCGTCTTCGGTCTGCAGCGCCTGGGATCTCCTAGGGTCATCCGCGTGTCTTCCTCGAGTGTCTCTTAGTGCGGGCAGCCGGGGAAAGGCGGGGGTTGTGCTGGAAATGCAGGTATCATCTGGTGCGTCCCCCTGGACAGGGGAGGTATTTAGCGGACTTCCCCCTGCCAGGCAACACCTGTGACACCAGGCAGCTGCGTGGAAGTTGGCTACAATCCTCCCCGACACACTCGGCTGTGTTCCGGAATTCTGAGTGTGGGGAGGTTCCTTCTTTTATCTGCAGTGCCTGGGATCTCCTAGTAGCCCTCCGCGTGTCTTCCCCGAGTGACTCCTAGTACGGCCTGCTGGGGAAATGCGGGGTTTAGCCTGGAAATGCAGGTAGCTTCTAGTGCCTCCCCCTGGAAACGGGAGGAAATTAGTGGACTTCCTCCTGCCAGGCAACACCTGTGATACCTGGCAATTCCGTGGAAAGTGGCCACAAACCTTCCTCCCACTCTCGGCCCTGTTCCGGAATTCTGAGTTTGGGGAGGTTGCGTCTTCTGTCTGCAGCACCTGGGATTCCCTAGGAGGCATCCGCGTGTCATGCCCGAGTGTTTCCTAGTGCGGACTGCAAGGGAAATGAGTGGGTTAGGCTGGAAATGCAGGTAGCATCTAGTGCCTCCCCCTGGACAGGGGAGGAATTTAGCGGACTTCCCATTGCCAGGAATCACCTGTGACACCAGGCAGCTGCGTGGAGGGCGGCCCCAAACCTCCCCCAATCACTCGGCCCTGTTCCGGAATTCTGAGTGTGGGGAGGTTCCGTCTTCTGTCTGCAGCGACTGGGATCTCCTAGGAGCCCTCCGCATGCCTTCCCCGAGTGTCTCCTAGTGCGGGCTTCAATGAAAAGGCGGGGTTTGGCTGGAAATGCAGGTAGCATCTTGTGTCTCCTCATATACAGGGGAGGTAATTAGCGGATTTCCCCCTGCAATGCAACACCTGTGACATCAGGCAGCTGCATGGAGGTTGGCTACAAACCTCCCTGACACACTCGGCTGTGTTCCGGTATTCTGAGTGTGGGGAGGGTCCTTCTTTTATCTGCAGCACCTGGGAACTCCTAGGAGCCCTCCGCGTGTCTTCCCTGAGTGTCTCCTAGTACGGCCTGCTGGGGAAATGCGGGGTTTGGCCTGGAAATGCAGGTTGCATCTAGTGCCTCCCTCTGGAAACGGGAGGTAATTAGCGGACTTCCTCCTGCCAGGCAACACCTGTGACACCTGGCAGCTCCGTGGAAGGTGGCCCCAAACATTCCTCCCACACTCGGCCCTTTTCCGGAATTCTGAGTTTGGGTAGGATGCGTCTTCAGTCTGCAGCGCCTTGGATCTCCTAGGAACCTTCCGCGTGTCTTAACCGAGTTTCTCCTAGTGCGTGCTTCAATGGAAATGCGGGGGTTTGGCTGGAAATGCAGGTAGCATCTAGTGTCTCCTCATAGACAGGGGAGGTAATTAGCGGATTTCCCCCTGCAATGCAACACCTGTGATGGCAGGCAGCTTCGTGGAGGGCGGCCAAACCCTCCCTCACACACTCGGCCGTGTTCCTGAATTTTGAGTGTGGGGAGGTTCCGTCTTCTGTCTGCAGCGCCTGGGATCTCCTAGGAGCCCTCTGCGTGTCTTCCCCGAGTTTCTCCTAGTGCGGGCTTCTATGGAAAGGCGGGGTTTTGGCTGGAAATGCAGATAGCATCTAGTGCCTCCCCCTGGACAGGGGAGGTAATTAGCGGACTTCCCCCTGCCAGGCAACACCTCTGACACCAGACAGCTGCGTAGAGGGCGGCCCCAAACCTCCCCCACACACTCGGCCATTATGCAGATTTCTGAGTTTGGGAGGTTCCGTCTTCTGTCTGCAGCGCCTATGGTCTCCTAGGAGACTTCCGCGTGTCTTCCCTGAGTGTCTCCTAGTGCGGGCTGCCGGGGAATCGCGGGGGTTAGACTGGAAATGCAGGTAGCATCTAGTGCCTCCCCCTGGAAAGGGGAGGTAATTAGCTGACTTATCCCTGCCATGCAACACCTGTGACACCAGGCAGCTGCGTGGAGTGCGGCCTCAAACATCCCCCACTCACTAGGGAGTGTTCCGGAATTCTGAGTGTGGGGAGGTTCCGTCTTCTGTCTGCAGCGCCTGGGATCTACTAGGAGCCCTCCGCGTGTCTTCTCCGAGTGTTTCCTAGTAGGGCTGCCGGGGAAATGTGGGGGTTTGGCTGGAAATTTAAGTAGCACCTAGTGCCTTCAGCTGAACAGGGGACGTAATTAGCGGACTTCCCCCTGCCAAGCAACACCTATAACACCAGGCAGCTTCGTGCAGTTTGGCCCTAAACCTCCCTGACATACACGACCGTGTTCCGGAATTCTGTGTGTGGGGATGTTCGGTCTTCTGTCTGCAGTTCCTGTTAACACCTGGAGCCTTCCGCCTCTCTTCCCCGAGTGTCCCCTTGTATGGGCTGACGGCGAAATGCCGGGGTTGTCCTGGAAATTCAGGTAGCATCTAGTGCTTCCCCCTGGAATGGGGAGGTAATTAGCGGACTTCCCCCTGCCAGGCAACACCTCTGACACCAGGCAGCTGCGTAGAAAGCGGCCCCAAACCTCCCCCACACACTAGGCCATTATCCAGATTTCTGAGTTTGGGGAGGTTCCGTCTTCTGTCTGCAGCGCCTATGATCTCCTAGGAGCCTTCCGCGTGTCTTCCCCGAGTGTCTCCTAATGCGGGCTGCCGGGGAAACGCGGGGGTTAGACTGGAAATGCAGGTAGCATCTAGTGCCTCCCCCTGGACAGGGGAGGAAATTAGCTGACTTACCCCTGCCATGCAACACCTGTGACACCAAGCAGATGCGTGGAGGGTGGTCCCAAACCTCCCCCAAATTCTCGGCCCTGTTCCGGAATTCTGAATGTTGGGAGGTTCTGTCTTCTGTCTGCAGCAACTGGGATCTACTAGTAGCCCTCCTTGTGTCTTCCCCTATTGTCTCTTTGTACTGGATGCAAGGGAAAGGCGGGGGTTGGGCTGGTAATGCAGGTAGCATCTAGTGACTCCCCCTGGAAATGGGAGGTAATTAGCGGACTTCCCCCTGCCTGGCAAACATGTGACACCAGGCAGCTGCGTGTGTGTTGGCCCTAAACCTCCCCGATATACTCGGCCGTGTTCCGCAATTGTGACTCTGGGGAGGTTCCGTCGTCTGTCTGCAGCGCCTGGGATCTCCTAGGAGCCCTCCCGTTGTCTTGTCCGAGTGTCTCCTAGTGCGGTCTGCCAGGGAATTCAGGGGTTGGGATGGAAATGCAGATAGCATCAAGTGCCTCCCCCTGGACAGGGGAGGTAATTAGCGGACTTCCCCCTGCAAGGCAACACCTTTGAACCAGGCACCTGCTTGGAAGTCGGCCGAAAACCTCCCCAACACACTCATACGTGATCCGGAATTCTGAGGGTGGGGAAATTCCGTTTTCTGACTGCAGTTCCTGGGATCTCCTAGGAGCCCTCCACGTTTTTTCCCCGACTGTCTCCTAGTGCGGGCATCTGGGGAATGGCGGGGGTTCGGCTGTAAATGCAGGTAGCATCTAGTGCTTTCCCCTGGACAGGGGAGGTAATTAGCGGAATTCCCCCTGCCAGACAACACCTGTGACAACAGGCAGCTGCGTGGAGGGCGGCCCCAAACCTCCCCCACACACGCAGCCGTGTTCCAGAATTCTGAGTGTGGGGAGGTTCCGTCTTCCATCTGCAGCGACTGGGATCTCCTAAGAGCCCTCCGCCTGTCTTCCCCGAGTGTCTACTAGTGCGTGCTGCCGGGGAAAAGCGGGGGTTAGGCTGGAAATGCAGGTAGCATCTAGTGCCTTCCCCTGGACAACGGAGGTAATTAGCGGAATTCCCCCTGCCAGACAACACCTGTGACACAGGCAGCTGCGTGGATGGCGGCCCCAAACCTCACCCACTCACTCGTACGTGATTCGGAATTCTGAGTGTCGGGAGTCTCCGTCTTCTGTCTGCAGCGTCTGGGTTCACGTAGGAACCATCCGCGTGTTTTCCCCGAGTGTCTAATAGTGCGGACTGCCGGGGAAATGCTGGGGTTAGGCTGGAAATGCAGGTAGGATCTAGTGCCTCCCCCTGGACAGGGGAGGTAATTAGCGGAATTCCCCCTGCCAGACAACACCTGTGACACAGGCAGCTGCGTGGATGGCGGCCCCAAACCTCCCCCAAACACTCGTACGTGATCCGGAATTCTGAGTGTGGGGAGTTTCCGTCTTCTGTCTGCAGGTACTGGGAACTTCTAGGAGCCCTCAACGTTTCTTCATCGAGTGTCTTTTAGTGTGGGCTTCCGGGGAGTGGCGGGGTTTCGGCTGGAAATGCAGGTAGCATCTAGTGCCTCCCTCTGGAAAGGGGAGAAAATTAGCGGAATTCTCCCTGCCAGGCAACACCTGTGACACCAGGCAGCTTCGTTGAGGGCGGCCCCAAACCTCCCCCACACACTCGTACGTGATCCGGAATTCTGAGTGTGGGGAGTTTCCGTCTTCTGTCTTCAGCGCCTGGGATCTCCTAGGAGCCCTCCGCGTGTCTTCCCAGAGTGTTTCCTTGTGCGGGCTCACGGGAAAATGCAGGGTTTGGGCTGGAAATGCAGGTAGCATCTAGTGACTCCACCTGGACGGGGGAGGTATTTAGCGGACTTCCGCCTGCTAGGCAACACCTGCGACACCAGGCAACTGCGTGGAGGGTGGCTCCAAACCTCCCAGACACACTCGGCTGTATTCCGGAATTCTGAGGGTTGGGAGGTTCCTTCTTCTGTCTGCAGCGCATGGGATCTCCTAGGAGACCTCCGCGTGTTTTCCCCGAGTGTCTCCTAGTGCGGCCTGCTGGGGAAAGGCGGGCTTTGGGCTGGAAAAACAGGTAGCATCTAGTGCCTCCCCCTGGACAAGGAAGGTAATTAGCGGAATTCCCACTTCCAAGCAACACATGTGACACCTGGCAGCTGCGTGGTTTGCGGCCCCAAACCTCCCACACTCACTCGGCCTTGATCTGGAATTCTGAGTGTGGGGAGGTTCCGTCTTCAGTCTGCAGTTCCTGCGATCACCCAGGAGCACTCCACGTGTCTTCCCCGAGAGTCTCCAAGTGCGGGCTGCCGAGGAAAGGCGGGGGTTTGGCTGGAAATGCAGGTAGAATCTAGTGTCTCCCCCTGGACATGGGAGGTATTTAGCGGGCTTCCCCCTGCCAGGCAACACCTGTGACACCTGGAAGCTGCGTGGATTGCGGCCCCAATCCTCCCCCACACACTCGGTCTTGATCCGGAATTCTGAGAGTGGGGAGGTTCCGTCTTCAGTCTGCAGCGCCTGGGATTTCCTAGGAGCCAACCGCATGCCTTCCCCTAGTGTCTATTAGTGTGGGGTGACGGGGAAAGGCGGGGTTTGTGTTGGAAATGCAGGTAACATTTAGTGCCTCCCCCTTGATAGGGGAGGTAATTAGCGGACTTCCCCCTGGCAGGCAACACCTGTGACATAAGGCACCTGCGTGGAGGGTTGCTCCAAACCTCCCCAAAACACTCGGCTGTGTTCCGGAATTCTGAGTGTGAGGCGGATCCATCTTCTGTCTGCAGCGCCTGGGGTCTCCTAGGAGCCCTCCGTGTGTCTTCCCCGAGTGTACTCTAGTGTGGCCTGCTGGGGAAAGTCGGGGTTTTGGCTCGAAATGCAGGTAGAATCTAGTGCCTCCCCCTGGACAGGGGAGGTAATTAGCGGAATTCCCCCTGCAAGGCAACACCGGTGAAACCTGGCAGCTGCGTGGAAGGCGGCCCCAAACTTCCCTCACACCCTCGGCCCTGTTCCGGAATTCTTAGTTTGGGGAGGTTGCGTCTTCAGTCTGCAGCGCCTGGGATTTCCTAGGAGCCATCCGCGTGTCATCCCCGAGTGTCTTATAGTGCGGGCTTCAAAGGAAATGCAGGGGATGGGCTGGAAATGCAGGTAGCATCTAGTGCCTCCTCATGGACAGTGGAGGTAATTAGCGGTTTTCCCCCTGCAATGCAACACCTGTGACCCCAGGCAGTTTCGTGGAGTGCGGCCCCAAACGTCCCACACACACTCGGCCGTGTTCCGTAATTCTGAGTGTGGGGAGGTTCCGTCTTCTGTCTGCAGCGCTTTGGATCTCCTAAGCACAATCCGCGTGTCTTCCCCGAGTGTCTCCTAGTGCGGGCTGCAGGAGAAATGCGGGGGTTGGGCTGGAAATGCAGGTAGCATCTAGTGCCTTCCCCTGGACTGGGGAGGAAATTAGCGGACTTCCCCCTGCCAGACAACACCTGTGACAACAGGCAGCTGCGTGGAGGGTGGCCCCAAACCTCCCCCACACACTCGTACGTGATCCGGAATTCTGAGTGTGGGGAAGTTCCGTCTTCTGACTGCAGTGCCGGGGAACACCTAGGAGCCATCCTCGTGTCTTCCCCGAGTGTCTCCTAGTGCGGGCTGCAAGGGAAATGTGGGGGTTGGGCTGGAAATGCAGGCAGCATCTAGTGCCTCCCCCTGTACATTGGAGGTAATTAGCAGAATTCCCCCTGCAATGCAACACCTGTGACACCCTGCAGCTGCGGGAAAGGCGGAAAAAATCCTCCCCAACACACTCGGCCATGTTCCGAAATTCTGAGTGTGGGGATGTTCCGTCGTCTGTCTGCAGCGCCTGGGATCTCCTAGGAGCCATCCCGTTGTCTTCTCCGAGTGTCTCCTAGTGCGGGCTGCCGGGGAATTCAGGGGTTGGGCTGGAAATGCAGATAGCATCCAGCGCCTCCCCCTGGACAGGGGAGGTAATTAGCGGACTTCCCCCTGCAAGGTAACACCTTTGAACCAGGCACCTGCTTGGATGTCGGCCGAAAACTTCCCCCAAATACTCATACGTGATCCGGAATTCTGAGTGTGGGGAAGTTCCGTCTTCCGACTGCAGTTCCTGGGATCTCCTAGGAGCCCTCCACGTTTCTTCGCCTACTGTCTCGTAGTGCGGGCTTCTGGGGAATGGCGGGGGTTCGGCTGTAAATGCAGGTAGCATCTAGTGCCTTCCCCTGGATAGGGGAGGTAATTAGCGGACTTCCCCCTGCCAGACAACACCTGTGACAACAGGAAGCTGCGTGGAGGGCGGCCCCAAACCTCCCCCACACACACGTACGTGATCCGGAATTCTGAGTGTGGGGAGTCTCCGTCTTCTGTCTGCAGCGCCTGGGATCTCCTAGGAGCCCTCCGCGTGTCTTCACCGAGTGTCTCCTAGTGCGGGCTGCAGGGGAAATTCGGGGGATCGGCTGGAAATGCAGGTAGCATCTAGTGCCTCCCCCTGGACAGGGGAGGTAATTAGAGGACTTCCCCCTGCCATGCAACACCTATGACACCTGGCAGCTGCATGGAGGGCGGCCTCAAACCTTCCCTACACACTCGGGCGTGTTCCGGATTTCTGAGTGTGGGGAGGATCCGTATTCAGTCTACAGTGCCTGGGATCACCTAGGAGCCCTTCACGTTTCTTCCCCGAGTGTCTCCTAGTGCGGGCTTCCGGGGAATGGCGGGATTTCGGCTGTAAATGCAGGTAGCATCTATTATCTCCCCCTGAACTAGTGAGGAAATTAGCGGACTTCGCCCTGACCGGCAACACCTGTGACATCTGACATTTGCGTGGAAGTCGGCCCTAAACCTCAACCACTCACTCGTACGTGATCCGGAATTCTGAGTGTGGGGAGTTTCCGTCTTCTGTCTGCAGCTCCTGGGATCTCCTAGGAGCCCTCCGCGTGTCTTCACCGAGTGTCTCCTACTGCGTGCTGCAGGGGAAAAGTGGTGGATCGGCTGGAAATGCAGGTAGCATCTAGTGCCTCCCCCTGGACAGGGTAGGTAATTAGCGGACTTCCCCCTGCCAGGCAACACCTGTGACACCATGCAGATGCGTGGAGGGCGGCCCCAAACCTCCCCCACACACTCGGCCGTATTCTGGGATTCAGAGTGTGGGGATGTTCTGTCTTCTGTCTGCAGCGCCTGGGATCTCCTAGTAGCCCTCCAATTGTCTTCCGGGATTGTGTACTACGGCGAGCTGCCAGGGAATGCGGGGGTTGGGCAGCAAATGCAGGTAGCATCTAGTGCCTCCCCCTGGAATGGGGAGGTAATTAGCGGACTTCCCCCTGCCAGGCAACACCTGTGACACCAGGCAGCTGCGTGGTTGGAGGCCCCAAACCTCCCCCACACAATCGGACGTGTTCCGGGATTCTGAGTGAGGGGAGGTTCCGTTTTCTGTCTGCAGTGCCTGGGATCACCTAGGAGCCCTCGGCTTGTCTTCCCCTAGTGTTTCTTAGTGCGGGATGCCAGGGAAAGTCGGGGGATGGGCTGGAAATTCAGGTGGCTTTAAGTGCCTCCCCCTAGACAGGGGAAGTAATTAGCGGAATTCCCCCTGCAAAGAAACACCTGTGACACCAGGCAGCTGCGTGGTGGTTGGCCCCAAACTTTCCCCACAAACTCGGCCGTGTTTCAGAATTCTGAGTGTGGGAAGGTTCCGTCATCTGTCTGCAGCGCCTGGGATCTACTAGGAGCCATCCGCGTGTATTCCTCGAGTGTCTAATAGTGCGGGCTGCTGGGGAATAGAGGGGGTTAGGCTGTAAATGCTGGTAGCATCTAGTGCCTCCCCCTGGACAGGGGAGGAAAATAGCGGACTTCCTCCTGCCAGGCAACAACTGTGACACCAAGCAGCTGCTTCGGGGTCGGCCCCAAACCTCCCCAACTCCTTCGTACGTGATCCGGAATTCTGAGTGTGGGGATGTTCCGTCTTCTGTCTGCAGCGCCTGGGATCTCCTAGGAGCCCTCCCTTTGTTTTCCCCGATTGTCTCCTACAGCGAGCTGCCGGGGAATGCGGGGGTTGTGCTGGAAAAGCAGGTAGCATCTAGTGCCTCCCCTGGAATGGTGAGGTAATTAGCAGACTTCCCCCTGCCAGGCAACACGTGAGACACCAGGCAGCTGCGTGGTGGGCGGCCCCAAACCTCCCCCACACAATCGGCCGTGTTTCGGAATTCTGAGTGTGTGGAGGTTCCGTCTTCTGTCTGCAGCGCCTGGGAACTCCTAGGAGCCCTCCACGTCTATTCCTAGAGTGTCTAGTAGTGCGGGCTGCCGGGGAAAAGCAGGGGTTAGGCTGGAAATGCAGGTAGCATCTAGTGCCTCCCCCTGGACATGGGAGGTAATTAGCGGACTTCCCCCTGCTAGGCAACAACTGTGACACCAGGCAGCTGCGTGGAGGGCGGCCACAAACCTCCCCGTCTCACTCGTACGTGATTCCGAATTCTGAGTGTGGGTAGGTTCCCTCTTCTGTCTGCAGCGCCTCGGATCTCGTAAGAGCCCTTCGCTTGACTTCCTCGAGTGTCTCCTAATGCGGGATGCCGGGGAAAGGCGGGGGTAGGGCTGGAAATGCAGGTAGCATCTAGTGCCTTCCCCTGGAAAGGGGAGGTAATTAGCGGACTTCCCCCTGCCAGACAACTGTGACAACAGGCAGCTGCGTGGACGGCGGCCCCAAACCTCCCCCACACACGCGGCCGTGTTCCAGAATTCTGAGTTTTGGGAGGTTCCGTCTTCTGTCTGCAGTGACTGGGATCTCCTAGGAGCCCTCCGATTGTCTTCCCCGAGTATCTACTTGTGCGTGCTGCCGTGGAAATGCGGGGTTTAAGCTGGAAATGCAGGTAGCATCTAGTGCCTTCCCCTGGATAGGGGAGGTAATTAGCGTAATTCCCCCTGCCATGCAACACCTGTGACACCAGACAGTTTCGTGGAGGGCGGCCCCAAAACTCCCCCACACACTCGTACGTGATCCGGAAATCTGAGTGTGGGGAAGTTCCGTCTTCTGACTGCAGTGCTGGGGATCACCTAGGAGCCATCCTCGTGTCTTCCCCTAGTGTCTCATAGTGCGGGCTGCAAGGGAAATGAGGGGGTTGGGCTGGAAATGCAGGTAGCATCTAGTGCCTCCCCCTGGACAGGGGAGATATTTAGAGGAGTTCCCCCTGAGATGCAACACCTATGAAACCTGGCAGCTGCATGGAGGGCGGCCCCATACCTCCCCCAAACACTCGGGCGTGTTCCGGATTTCTGAGTGTGGGGAGGTTCCGTATTCAGTCTACAGTGCCTGAGATCTCCTAGGAGCCCTTCACGTTTCTTCCACGAGTGTCTCCTAGTGCGGGCTTCCGGGGAATGGCGTGGTTTCGGCAGTAAATGCACGTAGCATCTAGTATCTCCCCCTGGACAGGTGAGGTAATTAGCGGAATTCGCCCTGACAGGGAACACCTGTGACACCTGGCAGATGCGTGGAGGTCGCCCCTAAACCTCACCCACTCACTCGTACGTGATCCGGAATTCTGAGAGTGGGGAGTTTCCGTCTTCTGTCTGCAGCGCCTGGGATCACGTAGGAACCAACCACGTGTTTTCAACGAGTGTCTAATACTGTGGGCTGCCGGGGAAATGCGGGGGGTTAGGCTGGAAATGCAGGTAGCATCTAGTGTCTCCTCCTTAACAGGGGAGGAAATGAGCGGAATTCCCCCTGCCAGGAAAAACCTGTGACACCAGGCATCTGCGTGGAGGGTGTCCCCAAATCTCCCCCACACACTCGGCCGTGTTCCGGGATTCTGAGTGTGGGGAGGTTCCGTTTTCTATCTGCAGTGCCTGGGATCTCCGAGGAGCATTCGGCGTGTCTTCCCGTAGTGTCCCTTAGTGCGAGATGCCAGGGAAATGCGGGGGTTGGGCTGGAAATTCAGGTAGCTTCTAGTTCCTCCCCCTGGAGAGGGGAGGTAATTAGCGGAATTCCCCCTGCCAGGAAACACCTGTGACACCAGGCAGCTTCGTCGTGGGCGGCCCCAAACCTCTCCAACTCACTCGTACGTTATCCGGAATTCTGAGTTTGGGTAGGTTCCCTCTTCTGTCTGCAGCACCTGTGATCTCCTAGGATCCCTCCGCATGTCTTCCCCGATTGTCTCCCACAGCAAGCTGCCAGGGAAACGGGGGTTGAGCTGGAAATGCAGGTAGCATCTGCTGCCTCCTCCTGGAATGGGGAGGTAATTAGCGGACTTCCCCCTGCCAGGCAACACCAGTGACACCATGCATATGCGTGGAGGTCAGCCCCAAACCTCCCCCACACACTCGGCCGTGATCCGGAATTCTGAGTGTGGGTATGTTCCCTCTTCTGTCTGCAGCTCCTCGGATCTGATAGGAGCCATCCGCTTGACTTCCTCGAGTGTCTCCTAGTGCGGGATGCTGGGGAAAGGCGGGGGTTGGGCTGGAAATGCAGGTAGCTTCTAGTGCCTCCACTTGGACAGGGGAGGAAATTAGCGGAATTCCCCCTGCAAGGCAACAACTGTGACACATGACAGCTGCGTGGAAAGTGGCCCCAAACCTCCCCCACACACTCGGCCGTGATCCGGAATTGTGAGTGTGGGGAGGTTCCGTCTTCTGTCTGTAGCGCCTGGGATCTCCTAGGAGCACACCACGTGTATTCCCCGAGTACTCTTAGTGCGGGCTTCAATGGAAAAGTGGGGGTTGTTTTGGAAATGCAGGTAGCATCTAGTGCCTCCTCCAGTACAGGGGAGGTAATAAGCGGACTTCCCCCTGCCAGGCAACACCTGTGACACCATGCAGATGCGTGGAGGGCGGCCCCAAACCTCCCCCACACACTCGGCCGTATTCCGGGATTCTGAGTGTGGGGATGTTCTGTCTTCTGTCTGCAGCGCCTGGGATCTCCTAGTAGCCCTCCAATTGTCTTCCGGGATTGTGTACTACGGCGAGCTGCCAGGGAATGCGGGGGTTGGGCAGCAAATGCAGGTAGCATCTAGTGCCTCCCCCTGGAATGGGGAGGTAATTAGCGGACTTCCCCCTGCCAGGCAACACCTGTGACACCAGGCAGCTGCGTGGTTGGAGGCCCCAAACCTCCCCCACACAATCGGACGTGTTCCGGGATTCTGAGTGAGGGGAGGTTCCGTTTTCTGTCTGCAGTGCCTGGGATCACCTAGGAGCCCTCGGCTTGTCTTCCCCTAGTGTTTCTTAGTGCGGGATGCCAGGGAAAGTCGGGGGATGGGCTGGAAATTCAGGTGGCTTTAAGTGCCTCCCCCTAGACAGGGGAAGTAATTAGCGGAATTCCCCCTGCAAAGAAACACCTGTGACACCAGGCAGCTGCGTGGTGGTTGGCCCCAAACTTTCCCCACAAACTCGGCCGTGTTTCAGAATTCTGAGTGTGGGAAGGTTCCGTCATCTGTCTGCAGCGCCTGGGATCTACTAGGAGCCATCCGCGTGTATTCCTCGAGTGTCTAATAGTGCGGGCTGCTGGGGAATAGAGGGGGTTAGGCTGTAAATGCTGGTAGCATCTAGTGCCTCCCCCTGGACAGGGGAGGAAAATAGCGGACTTCCTCCTGCCAGGCAACAACTGTGACACCAAGCAGCTGCTTCGGGGTCGGCCCCAAACCTCCCCAACTCCTTCGTACGTGATCCGGAATTCTGAGTGTGGGGATGTTCCGTCTTCTGTCTGCAGCGCCTGGGATCTCCTAGGAGCCCTCCCTTTGTTTTCCCCGATTGTCTCCTACAGCGAGCTGCCGGGGAATGCGGGGGTTGTGCTGGAAAAGCAGGTAGCATCTAGTGCCTCCCCTGGAATGGTGAGGTAATTAGCAGACTTCCCCCTGCCAGGCAACACGTGAGACACCAGGCAGCTGCGTGGTGGGCGGCCCCAAACCTCCCCCACACAATCGGCCGTGTTTCGGAATTCTGAGTGTGTGGAGGTTCCGTCTTCTGTCTGCAGCGCCTGGGAACTCCTAGGAGCCCTCCACGTCTATTCCTCGAGTGTCTAGTAGTGCGGGCTGCCGGGGAAAAGCAGGGGTTAGGCTGGAAATGCAGGTAGCATCTAGTGCCTCCCCCTGGACATGGGAGGTAATTAGCGGACTTCCCCCTGCTAGGCAACATCTGTGACACCAGGCAGCTGCGTGGAGGGCGGCCACAAACCTCCCCGTCTCACTCGTACGTGATTCCGAATTCTGAGTGTGGGTAGGTTCCCTCTTCTGTCTGCAGCGCCTCGGATCTCGTAAGAGCCCTTCGCTTGACTTCCTCGAGTGTCTCCTAATGCGGGATGCCGGGGAAAGGCGGGGGTAGGGCTGGAAATGCAGGTAGCATCTAGTGCCTTCCCCTGGAAAGGGGAGGTAATTAGCGTAATTCCCCCTGCCATGCAACACCTGTGACACCAGACAGTTTCGTGGAGGGCGGCCCCAAAACTCCCCCACACACTCGTACGTGATCCGGAAATCTGAGTGTGGGGAAGTTCCGTCTTCTGACTGCAGTGCTGGGGATCACCTAGGAGCCATCCTCGTGTCTTCCCCTAGTGTCTCATAGTGCGGGCTGCAAGGGAAATGAGGGGGTTGGGCTGGAAATGCAGGTAGCATCTAGTGCCTCCCCCTGGACAGGGGAGATATTTAGAGGAGTTCCCCCTGAGATGCAACACCTATGAAACCTGGCAGCTGCATGGAGGGCGGCCCC